>NW_027018096.1:0-84279 GCF_032854445.1 Liolophura sinensis | reverse complement strand
TTTTGTTTTTTTTACATACAAATGGTGTGGTTTTTCTACATGTAGATAAAGACATTGAGATTGTCTTCGACTTAGAAGTAAGACATTTGTTGGGTGAGTTAAATGGGCTTGACCCAAAGATTTGACGTCGTCTGGGCTACCGAAGGGCACATAACTTATAATGAAAAGTTGAATATAGTAATGACCAGTCGCGATTGTACATAGTTAATGCAGCCGATTTCAATTAGCAAAAAGACCAGGCAAAAATCCAAAAGTAGAAAAACTGTTCCAATGCTGCTGGTAAGAGGCTAATCCGACGTATTTTGTGACGAGAAATCGAATGGTGCAAACCGCGTTGCTCTCCGACCAATACTTTTGGCTGTAGCCACAAATGAATAATCAATGATGTCAAGATCACGTGCCCAGCAACGGCTCTTACTCCATGGAAACCAAGGAAATTTGCAATTTTTCAACAGCTGGAGATGCCTGGCCCAATTGCGCATCCTTTGGCACCTTATTGATGTGGGTCAGTGTTTAATTGTACTTTTTACAGCGGATTGTATCAAGTACCTTTTGTTTTTTTTATATACAAATGGTGTGGTTTTTCTACATGTAGATAAAGACATTGAGTTTGTCTTCGACTTAGAAGTAAGACATTTGTTGGGTGAGTTAAATGGGCTTGGCCCAAAGATTTGACGTCGTCTGGGCTACCGAAGGGCACATAACTTATAATGAAAAATTGAATATAGTAATGACCAGTCGCGATTGTACATAGCTAATGTACCCGATTTCAATTCGCAAAAAGACCAGGCAAAAATCCAAAAGTGGAAAAACTGTTCCAATGCTGCTGGTAAGAAGCTAATCGGACGTATTTTGTGACGAGAAATCGAATGGTGCAAACCGCGTTGCTCTCCGACCAATACTTTTGGCTGTAGCCACAAATGAATAATCAATGATGTCAAGATCACGTGCCCAGCAACGGCTCTTACTCCATGGAAACCAAGGAAATTTGCAATTTTTCAACAGCTGGAGATGCCTGGCCCAATTGCGCATCCTTTGGCACCTTATTGATGTGGGTCAGTGTTCAATTGTACTTTTTACAGCGGATTGTATCAAGTACCTTGTGTTTTTTTTATATACAAATGGTGTGGTTTTTCTACATGTAGATAAAGACATTGAGTTTGTCTTCGACTTAGAAGTAAGACATTTGCTGGGTGAGTTAAATGGGCTTGGCCCAAAGATTTGACGTCGTCTGGGCTACCGAAGGGCACATAACTTATAATGAAAAGTTGAATATAGTAATGACCAGTCGCGATTGTACATAGTTAATGCAGCCGATTTCAATTCGCAAAAAGACCAGGCAAAAATCCAAAAGTAGAAAAACTGTTCCAATGCTGCTGGTAAGAGGCTAATCCGACGTATTTTGTGACGAGAAATCGAATGGTGCAAACCGCGTTGCTCTCCGACCAATACTTTTGGCTGTAGCCACAAATGAATAATCAATGATGTCAAGATCACGTGCCCAGCAACGGCTCTTACTCCATGGAAACCAAGGAAATTTGCAATTTTTCAACAGCTGGAGATGCCTGGCCCAATTGCGCATCCTTTGGCACCTTATTGATGTGGGTCAGTGTTCAATTGTACTTTTTACAGCGGATTGTATCAAGTACCTTTTGTTTTTTTTATATACAAATGGTGTGGTTTTTCTACATGTAGATAAAGACATTGAGTTTGTCTTCGACTTAGAAGTAAGACATTTGCTGGGTGAGTTAAATGGGCTTGGCCCAAAGATTTGACGTCGTCTGGGCTACCGAAGGGCACATAACTTATAATGAAAAGTTGAATATAGTAATGACCAGTCGCGATTGTACATAGTTAATGTAGCCGATTTCAATTCGCAAAAAGACCAGGCAAAAATCCAAAAGTAGAAAAACTGTTCCAATGCTGCTGGTAAGAGGCTAATCCGACGTATTTTGTGACGAGAAATCGAATGGTGCAAACCGCGTTGCTCTCCGACCAATACTTTTGGCTGTAGCCACAAATGAATAATCAATGATGTCAAGATCACGTGCCCAGCAACGGCTCTTACTCCATGGAAACCAAGGAAATTTGCAATTTTTCAACAGCTGGAGATGCCTGGCCCAATTGCGCATCCTTTGGCACCTTATTGATGTGGGTCAGTGTTTAATTGTACTTTTTACAGCGGATTGTATCAAGTACCTTTTGTTTTTTTTATATACAAATGGTGTGGTTTTTCTACATGTAGATAAAGACATTGAGTTTGTCTTCGACTTAGAAGTAAGACATTTGCTGGGTGAGTTAAATGGGCTTGGCCCAAAGATTTGACGTCGTCTGGGCTACCGAAGGGCACATAACTTATAATGAAAAGTTGAATATAGTAATGACCAGTCGCGATTGTACATAGTTAATGTAGCCGATTTCAATTCGCAAAAAGACCAGGCAAAAATCCAAAAGTGGAAAACCTGTTCCAATGCTGCTGGTAAGAGGCTAATCCGACGTATTTTGTGACGAGAAATCGAATGGTGCAAACCGCGTTGCTCTCCGACCAATACTTTTGGCTGTAGCCACAAATGAATAATCAATGATGTCAAGATCACGTGCCCAGCAACGGCTCTTACTCCATGGAAACCAAGGAAATTTGCAATTTTTCAACAGCTGGAGATGCCTGGCCCAATTGCGCATCCTTTGGCACCTTATTGATGTGGGTCAGTGTTCAATTGTACTTTATACAGCGGATTGTATCAAGTACCTTGTGTTTTTTTTATATACAAATGGTGTGGTTTTTCTACATGTAGATAAAGACATTGAGTTTGTCTTCGACTTAGGAGTAAGACATTTGCTGGGTGAGTTAAATGGGCTTGGCCCAAAGATTTGACGTCGTCTGGGCTACCGAAGGGCACATAACTTATAATGAAATGTTGAATATAGTAATGACCAGTCGCGATTGTACATAGTTAATGTAGCCGATTTCAATTAGCAAAAAGACCAGGCAAAAATCCAAAAGTGGAAAAACTGTTCCAATGCTGCTGGTAAGAGACTAATCCGACGTATTTTGTGACGAGAAATCGAATGGTGCAAACCGCGTTGCTCTCCGACCAATACTTTTGGCTGTAGCCACAAGTGAATAATCAATGATGTCAAGATCACGTGCCCAGCAACGGCTCTTACTCCATGGAAACCAAGGAAATTTGCAATTTTTCAACAGCTGGAGATGCCTGGCCCAATTGCGCATCCTTTGGCACCTTATTGATGTGGGTCAGTGTTCAATTGTACTTTTTACAGCGGATTGTATCAAGTACCTTGTGGTTTTTTTATATACAAATGGCGTGGTTTTTCTACATGTAGATAAAGACATTGAGTTGGTCTTCGACTTAGAAGTAAGACATTTGCTGGGTGAGTTAAATGGGCTTGGCCCAAAGATTTGACGTCGTCTGGGCTACCGAAGGGCACATAACTTATAATGAAAAGTTGAATATAGTAATGACCAGTCGCGATTGTACATAGTTAATGTAGCCGATTTCAATTCGCAAAAAGACCAGGCAAAAATCCAAAAGTAGAAAAACTGTTCCAATGCTGCTGGTAAGAGGCTAATCCGACGTATTTTGTGACGAGAAATCGAATGGTGCAAACCGCGTTGCTCTCCAACCAATACTTTTGGCTGTAGCCACAAATGAATAATCAATGATGTCAAGATCACGTGCCCAGCAACGGCTCTTACTCCATGGAAACCAAGGAAATTTGCAATTTTTCAACAGCTGGAGATGCCTGGCCCAATTGCGCATCCTTTGGCACCTTATTGATGTGGGTCAGTGTTCAATTGTACTTTTTACAGCGGATTGTATCAAGTACCTTGTGTTTTTTTTATATACAAATGGTGTGGTTTTTCTACATGTAGATAAAGACATTGAGTTTGTCTTCGACTTAGAAGTAAGACATTTGCTGGGTGAGTTAAATGGGTTTGGCCCAAAGATTTGACGTCGTCTGGGCTACCGAAGGGCACATAACTTATAATGAAAAGTTGAATATAGTAATGACCAGTCGCGATTGTACATAGTTAATGTAGCCGATTTCAATTAGCAAAAAGACCAGGCAAAAATCCAAAAGTAGAAAAACTGTTCCAACGCTGCTGGTAAGAGGCTAATCCGACGTATTTTGTGACGAGAAATCGAATGGTGCAAACCGCGTTGCTCTCCGACCAATACTTTTGGCTGTAGCCACAAGTGAATAATCAATGATGTCAAGATCACGTGCCCAGCAACGGCTCTTACTCCATGGAAACCAAGGAAATTTGCAATTTTTCAACAGCTGGAGATGCCTGGCCCAATTGCGCATCCTTTGGCACCTTATTGATGTGGGTCAGTGTTCAATTGTACTTTTTACAGCGGATTGTATCAAGTACCTTGTGTTTTTTTATATACAAATGGTGTGGTTTTTCTACATGTAGATAAAGACATTGAGTTTGTCTTCGACTTAGAAGTAAGACATTTGCTGGGTGAGTTAAATGGGCTTGGCCCAAAGATTTGACGTCGTCTGGGCTACCGAAGGGCACATAACTTATAATGAAAAGTTGAATATAGTAATGACCAGTCGCGATTGTACATAGTTAATGTAGCCGAATTCAATTCGCAAAAAGACCAGGCAAAAATCCAAAAGTGGAAAAACTGTTCCAATGCTGCTGGTAAGAGGCTAATCCGACGTATTTTGTGACGAGAAATCGAATGGTGCAAACCGCGTTGCTCTCCAACCAATACTTTTGGCTGTAGCCACAAATGAATAATCAATGATGTCAAGATCACGTGCCCAGCAACGGCTCTTACTCCATGGAAACCAAGGAAATTTGCAATTTTTCAACAGCTGGAGATGCCTGGCCCAATTGCGCATCCTTTGGCACCTTATTGATGTGGGTCAGTGTTCAATTGTACTTTTTACAGCGGATTGTATCAAGTACCTTGTGGTTTTTTTATATACAAATGGTGTGGTTTTTCTACATGTAGATAAAGACATTGAGTTTGTCTTCGACTTAGAAGTAAGACATTTGCTGGGTGAGTTAAATGGGCTTGGCCCAAAGATTTGACGTCGTCTGGGCTACCGAAGGGCACATAACTTATAATGAAAAGTTGAATATAGTAATGACCAGTCGCGATTGTACATAGTTAATGTAGCCGATTTCAATTCGCAAAAAGACCAGGCAAAAATCCAAAAGTAGAAAAACTGTTCCAATGCTGCTGGTAAGAGGCTAATCCGACGTATTTTGTGACGAGAAATCGAATGGTGCAAACCGCGTTGCTCTCCAACCAATACTTTTGGCTGTAGCCACAAATGAATAATCAATGATGTCAAGATCACGTGCCCAGCAACGGCTCTTACTCCATGGAAACCAAGGAAATTTGCAATTTTTCAACAGCTGGAGATGCCTGGCCCAATTGCGCATCCTTTGGCACCTTATTGATGTGGGTCAGTGTTCAATTGTACTTTTTACAGCGGATTGTATCAAGTACCTTGTGTTTTTTTTATATACAAATGGTGTGGTTTTTCTACATGTAGATAAAGACATTGAGTTTGTCTTCGACTTAGAAGTAAGACATTTGCTGGGTGAGTTAAATGGGTTTGGCCCAAAGATTTGACGTCGTCTGGGCTACCGAAGGGCACATAACTTATAATGAAAAGTTGAATATAGTAATGACCAGTCGCGATTGTACATAGTTAATGTAGCCGATTTCAATTCGCAAAAAGACCAGGCAAAAATCCAAAAGTAGAAAAACTGTTCCAATGCTGCTGGTAAGAGGCTAATCCGACGTATTTTGTGACGAGAAATCGAATGGTGCAAACCGCGTTGCTCTCCGACCAATACTTTTGGCTGTAGCCACAAATGAATAATCAATGATGTCAAGATCACGTGCCCAGCAACGGCTCTTACTCCATGGAAACCAAGGAAATTTGCAATTTTTCAACAGCTGGAGATGCCTGGCCCAATTGCGCATCCTTTGGCACCTTATTGATGTGGGTCAGTGTTTAATTGTACTTTTTACAGCGGATTGTATCAAGTACCTTTTGTTTTTTTTTATATACAAATGGTGTGGTTTTTCTACATGTAGATAAAGACATTGAGATTGTCTTCGACTTAGAAGTAAGACATTTGCTGGGTGAGTAAAATGGGTTTGGCCCAAAGATTTGACGTCGTCTGGGCTACCGAAGGGCACATAACTTATAATGAAAAATTGAATATAGTAATGACCAGTCGCGATTGTACATAGCTAATGTAGCCGATTTCAATAAGCAAAAAGACCAGGCAAAAATCCAAAAGTGGAAAAACTGTTCCAATGCTGCTGGTAAGAGGCTAATCCGACGTATTTTGTGACGAGAAATCGAATGGTGCAAACCGCGTTGCTCTCCGACCAATACTTTTGGCTGTAGCCACAAATGAATAATCAATGATGTCAAGATCACGTGCCCAGCAACGGCTCTTACTCCATGGAAACCATAGAAATTTGCAATTTTTCAACAGCTGGAGATGCCTGGCCCAATTGCGCATCTTTTGGCACCTTATTGATCTGGGTCAGTGTTCAATTGTACTTTTTACAGCGCATTGTATCAAGTACCTTTTGTTTTTTTTATATACAAATGGTGTGGTTTTTCTACATGTAGATAAAGACATTGAGTTTGTCTTCGACTTAGAAGTAAGACATTTGCTGGGTGAGTTAAATGGGCTTGGCCCAAAGATTTGACGTCGTCTGGGCTACCGAAGGGCACATAACTTATAATGAAAAGTTGAATATAGTAATGACCAGTCGCGATTGTACATAGTTAATGTAGCCGATTTCAATTCGCAAAAAGACCAGGCAAAAATCCAAAAGTAGAAAAACTGTTCCAATGCTGCTGGTAAGAGAATAATCCGACGTATTTTGTGACGAGAAATCGAATGGTGCAAACCGCGTTGCTCTCCAACCAATACTTTTGGCTGTAGCCACAAATGAATAATCAATGATGTCAAGATCACGTGCCCAGCAACGGCTCTTACTCCATGGAAACCAAGGAAATTTGCAATTTTTCAACAGCTGGAGATGCCTGGCCCAATTGCGCATCCTTTGGCACCTTATTGATGTGGGTCAGTGTTCAATTGTACTTTTTACAGCGCATTGTATCAAGTACCTTGTGTTTTTTTTATATACAAATGGTGTGGTTTTTCTACATGTAGATAAAGACATTGAGTTTGTCTTCGACTTAGAAGTAAGACATTTGCTGGGTGAGTTAAATGGGCTTGGCCCAAAGATTTGACGTCGTCTGGGCTACCGAAGGGCACATAACTTATAATGAAATGTTGAATATAGTAATGACCAGTCGCGATTGTACATAGTTAATGTAGCCGAATTCAATTCGCAAAAAGACCAGGCAAAAATCCAAAAGTGGAAAAACTGTTCCAATGCTGCTTGTAAGAGGCTAATCCGACGTATTTTGTGACGAGAAATCGAATGGTGCAAACCGCGTTGCTCTCCGACCAATACTTTTGGCTGTAGCCACAAATGAATAATCAATGATGTCAAGATCACGTGCCCAGCAACGGCTCTTACTCCATGGAAACCAAGGAAATTTGCAATTTTTCAACAGCTGGAGATGCCTGGCCCAATTGCGCATCCTTTGGCACCTTATTGATGTGGGTCAGTGTTCAATTGTACTTTTTACAGCGGATTGTATCAAGTACCTTGTGTTTTTTTTATATACAAATGGTGTGGTTTTTCTACATGTAGATAAAGACATTGAGTTTGTCTTCGACTTAGAAGTAAGACATTTGTTGGGTGAGTTAAATGGGCTTGGCCCAAAGATTTGACGTCGTCTGGGCTACCGAAGGGCACATAACTTATAATGAAAAGTTGAATATAGTAATGACCAGTCGCGATTGTACATAGTTAATGTAGCCGATTTCAATTAGCAAAAAGACCAGGCAAAAATCCAAAAGTGGAAAAACTGTTCCAATGCTGCTGGTAAGAGGCTAATCCGACGTATTTTGTGACGAGAAATCGAATGGTGCAAACCGCGTTGCTCTCCGACCAATACTTTTGGCTGTAGCCACAAATGAATAATCAATGATGTCAAGATCACGTGCCCAGCAACGGCTCTTACTCCATGGAAACCAAGGAAATTTGCAATTTTTCAACAGCTGGAGATGCCTGGCCCTATTGCGCATCCTTTGGCACCTTATTGATGTGGGTCAGTGTTCAATTGTACTTTTTACAGCGGATTGTATCAAGTACCTTTTGTTTTTTTTATATACAAATGGTGTGGTTTTTCTACATGTAGATAAAGACATTGAGTTTGTCTTCGACTTAGGAGTAAGACATTTGCTGGGTGAGTTAAATGGGCTTGGCCCAAAGATTTGACGTCGTCTGGGCTACCGAAGGGCACATAACTTATAATGAAAAGTTGAATATAGTAATGACCAGTCGCGATTGTACATAGTTAATGTAGCCGATTTCAATTAGCAAAAAGACCAGGCAAAAATCCAAAAGTGGAAAAACTGTTCCAATGCTGCTGGTAAGAGACTAATCCGACGTATTTTGTGACGAGAAATCGAATGGTGCAAACCGCGTTGCTCTCCGACCAATACTTTTGGCTGTAGCCACAAGTGAATAATCAATGATGTCAAGATCACGTGCCCAGCAACGGCTCTTACTCCATGGAAACCAAGGAAATTTGCAATTTTTCAACAGCTGGAGATGCCTGGCCCAATTGCGCATCCTTTGGCACCTTATTGATGTGGGTCAGTGTTCAATTGTACTTTTTACAGCGGATTGTATCAAGTACCTTGTGGTTTTTTTATATACAAATGGCGTGGTTTTTCTACATGTAGATAAAGACATTGAGTTGGTCTTCGACTTAGAAGTAAGACATTTGCTGGGTGAGTTAAATGGGCTTGGCCCAAAGATTTGACGTCGTCTGGGCTACCGAAGGGCACATAACTTATAATGAAAAGTTGAATATAGTAATGACCAGTCGCGATTGTACATAGTTAATGTAGCCGATTTCAATTCGCAAAAAGACCAGGCAAAAATCCAAAAGTAGAAAAACTGTTCCAATGCTGCTGGTAAGAGGCTAATCCGACGTATTTTGTGACGAGAAATCGAATGGTGCAAACCGCGTTGCTCTCCAACCAATACTTTTGGCTGTAGCCACAAATGAATAATCAATGATGTCAAGATCACGTGCCCAGCAACGGCTCTTACTCCATGGAAACCAAGGAAATTTGCAATTTTTCAACAGCTGGAGATGCCTGGCCCAATTGCGCATCCTTTGGCACCTTATTGATGTGGGTCAGTGTTCAATTGTACTTTTTACAGCGGATTGTATCAAGTACCTTGTGTTTTTTTTATATACAAATGGTGTGGTTTTTCTACATGTAGATAAAGACATTGAGTTTGTCTTCGACTTAGAAGTAAGACATTTGCTGGGTGAGTTAAATGGGTTTGGCCGAAAGATTTGACGTCGTCTGGGCTACCGAAGGGCACATAACTTATAATGAAAAGTTGAATATAGTAATGACCAGTCGCGATTGTACATAGTTAATGTAGCCGATTTCAATTAGCAAAAAGACCAGGCAAAAATCCAAAAGTAGAAAAACTGTTCCAACGCTGCTGGTAAGAGGCTAATCCGACGTATTTTGTGACGAGAAATCGAATGGTGCAAACCGCGTTGCTCTCCGACCAATACTTTTGGCTGTAGCCACAAGTGAATAATCAATGATGTCAAGATCACGTGCCCAGCAACGGCTCTTACTCCATGGAAACCAAGGAAATTTGCAATTTTTCAACAGCTGGAGATGCCTGGCCCAATTGCGCATCCTTTGGCACCTTATTGATGTGGGTCAGTGTTCAATTGTACTTTTTACAGCGGATTGTATCAAGTACCTTGTGTTTTTTTATATACAAATGGTGTGGTTTTTCTACATGTAGATAAAGACATTGAGTTTGTCTTCGACTTAGAAGTAAGACATTTGCTGGGTGAGTTAAATGGGCTTGGCCCAAAGATTTGACGTCGTCTGGGCTACCGAAGGGCACATAACTTATAATGAAAAGTTGAATATAGTAATGACCAGTCGCGATTGTACATAGTTAATGTAGCCGAATTCAATTCGCAAAAAGACCAGGCAAAAATCCAAAAGTGGAAAAACTGTTCCAATGCTGCTGGTAAGAGGCTAATCCGACGTATTTTGTGACGAGAAATCGAATGGTGCAAACCGCGTTGCTCTCCGACCAATACTTTTGGCTGTAGCCACAAATGAATAATCAATGATGTCAAGATCACGTGCCCAGCAACGGCTCTTACTCCATGGAAACCAAGGAAATTTGCAATTTTTCAACAGCTGGAGATGCCTGGCCCAATTGCGCATCCTTTGGCACCTTATTGATGTGGGTCAGTGTTCAATTGTACTTTTTACAGCGGATTGTATCAAGTACCTTGTGGTTTTTTTATATACAAATGGTGTGGTTTTTCTACATGTAGATAAAGACATTGAGTTTGTCTTCGACTTAGAAGTAAGACATTTGCTGGGTGAGTTAAATGGGCTTGGCCCAAAGATTTGACGTCGTCTGGGCTACCGAAGGGCACATAACTTATAATGAAAAGTTGAATATAGTAATGACCAGTCGCGATTGTACATAGTTAATGTAGCCGATTTCAATTCGCAAAAAGACCAGGCAAAAATCCAAAAGTAGAAAAACTGTTCCAATGCTGCTGGTAAGAGGCTAATCCGACGTATTTTGTGACGAGAAATCGAATGGTGCAAACCGCGTTGCTCTCCAACCAATACTTTTGGCTGTAGCCACAAATGAATAATCAATGATGTCAAGATCACGTGCCCAGCAACGGCTCTTACTCCATGGAAACCAAGGAAATTTGCAATTTTTCAACAGCTGGAGATGCCTGGCCCAATTGCGCATCCTTTGGCACCTTATTGATGTGGGTCAGTGTTCAATTGTACTTTTTACAGCGGATTGTATCAAGTACCTTGTGTTTTTTTTATATACAAATGGTGTGGTTTTTCTACATGTAGATAAAGACATTGAGTTTGTCTTCGACTTAGAAGTAAGACATTTGCTGGGTGAGTTAAATGGGTTTGGCCCAAAGATTTGACGTCGTCTGGGCTACCGAAGGGCACATAACTTATAATGAAAAGTTGAATATAGTAATGACCAGTCGCGATTGTACATAGTTAATGTAGCCGATTTCAATTAGCAAAAAGACCAGGCAAAAATCCAAAAGTAGAAAAACTGTTCCAATGCTGCTGGTAAGAGGCTAATCCGACGTATTTTGTGACGAGAAATCGAATGGTGCAAACCGCGTTGCTCTCCGACCAATACTTTTGGCTGTAGCCACAAATGAATAATCAATGATGTCAAGATCACGTGCCCAGCAACGGCTCTTACTCCATGGAAACCAAGGAAATTTGCAATTTTTCAACAGCTGGAGATGCCTGGCCCAATTGCGCATCCTTTGGCACCTTATTGATATGGGTCAGTGTTTAATTGTACTTTTTACAGCGGATTGTATCAAGTACCTTTTGTTTTTTTTTATATACAAATGGTGTGGTTTTTCTACATGTAGATAAAGACATTGAGATTGTCTTCGACTTAGAAGTAAGACATTTGCTGGGTGAGTAAAATGGGTTTGGCCCAAAGATTTGACGTCGTCTGGGCTACCGAAGGGCACATAACTTATAATGAAAAATTGAATATAGTAATGACCAGTCGCGATTGTACATAGCTAATGTAGCCGATTTCAATTCGCAAAAAGACCAGGCAAAAATCCAAAAGTAGAAAAACTGTTCCAATGCTGCTGGTAAGAGGCTAATCCGACGTATTTTGTGACGAGAAATCGAATGGTGCAAACCGCGTTGCTCTCCAACCAATACTTTTGGCTGTAGCCACAAATGAATATTCAATGATGTCAAGATCACGTGCCCAGCAACGGCTCTTACTCCATGGAAACCAAGGAAATTTGCAATTTTTCAACAGCTGGAGATGCCTGGCCCAATTGCGCATCCTTT
Organism: Liolophura sinensis; assembly: GCF_032854445.1. Lineage (NCBI taxonomy): Eukaryota > Metazoa > Mollusca > Polyplacophora > Chitonida > Chitonidae > Liolophura > Liolophura sinensis. Next base: position 72,242 of record NW_027018096.1, on the reverse strand, counting down.
GGCACCTTATAGATGTGGGTCAGTGTTCAATTGTACTTTTTACAGCGCATTGTATCAAGTACCTTGTGTTTTTTTTATATACAAATGGTGTGGTTTTTCTACATGTAGATAAAGACATTGAGTTTGTCTTCGACTTAGAAGTAAGACATTTGTTGGGTGAGTTAAATGGGCTTGGCCCAAAGATTTGACGTCGTCTGGGCTACCGAAGGGCACATAACTTATAATGAAAAGTTGAATATAGTAATGACCAGTCGCGATTGTACATAGTTAATGTAGCCGATTTCAATTCGCAAAAAGACCAGGCAAAAATCCAAAAGTAGAAAAACTGTTCCAATGCTGCTGGTAAGAGGCTAATCCGACGTATTTTGTGACGAGAAATCGAATGGTGCAAACCGCGTTGCTCTCCGACCAATACTTTTGGCTGTAGCCACAAATGAATAATCAATGATGTCAAGATCACGTGCCCAGCAACGGCTCTTACTCCATGGAAACCAAGGAAATTTCCAATTTTTCAACAGCTGGAGATGCCTGGCCCAATTGCGCATCCTTTGGCACCTTATTGATGTGGGTCAGTGTTCAATTGTACTTTTTACAGCGGATTGTATCAAGTACCTTGTGTTTTTTTTATATACAAATGGTGTGGTTTTTCTACATGTAGATAAAGACATTGAGTTTGTCTTCGACTTAGAAGTAAGACATTTGCTGGGTGAGTTAAATGGGTTTGGCCCAAAGATTTGACGTCGTCTGGGCTACCGAAGGGCACATAACTTATAATGAAAAGTTGAATATAGTAATGACCAGTCGCGATTGTACATAGTTAATGTAGCCGATTTCAATTAGCAAAAAGACCAGGCAAAAATCCAAAAGTAGAAAAACTGTTCCAATGCTGCTGGTAAGAGGCTAATCCGACGTATTTTGTGACGAGAAATCGAATGGTGCAAACCGCGTTGCTCTCCGACCAATACTTTTGGCTGTAGCCACAAATGAATAATCAATGATGTCAAGATCACGTGCCCAGCAACGGCTCTTACTCCATGGAAACCAAGGAAATTTGCAATTTTTCAACAGCTGGAGATGCCTGGCCCAATTGCGCATCCTTTGGCACCTTATAGATGTGGGTCAGTGTTCAATTGTACTTTTTACAGCGGATTGTATCAAGTACCTTGTGTTTTTTTTATATACAAATGGTGTGGTTTTTCTACATGTAGATAAAGACATTGAGTTTGTCTTCGACTTAGAAGTAAGACATTTGTTGGGTGAGTTAAATGGGCTTGGCCCAAAGATTTGACGTCGTCTGGGCTACCGAAGGGCACATAACTTATAATGAAAAGTTGAATATAGTAATGACCAGTCGCGATTGTACATAGTTAATGTAGCCGATTTCAATTCGCAAAAAGACCAGGCAAAAATCCAAAAGTAGAAAAACTGTTCCAATGCTGCTGGTAAGAGGCTAATCCGACGTATTTTGTGACGAGAAATCGAATGGTGCAAACCGCGTTGCTCTCCGACCAATACTTTTGGCTGTAGCCACAAATGAATAATCAATGATGTCAAGATCACGTGCCCAGCAACGGCTCTTACTCCATGGAAACCAAGGAAATTTGCAATTTTTCAACAGCTGGAGATGCCTGGCCCAATTGCGCATCCTTTGGCACCTTATTGATGTGGGTCAGTGTTCAATTGTACTTTTTACAGCGGGTTGTATCAAGTACCTTGTGTTTTTTTTATATACAAATGGTGTGGTTTTTCTACATGTAGATAAAGACATTGAGTTTGTCTTCGACTTAGAAGTAAGACATTTGCTGGGTGAGTTAAATGGGCTTGGCCCAAAGATTTGACGTCGTCTGGGCTACCGAAGGGCACATAACTTATAATGAAATGTTGAATATAGTAATGACCAGTCGCGATTGTACATAGTTAATGTAGCCGATTTCAATTAGCAAAATGACCAGGCAAAAATCCAAAAGTGGAAAAACTGTTCCAATGCTGCTGGTAAGAGGCTAATCCGACGTATTTTGTGACGAGAAATCGAATGGTGCAAACCGCGTTGCTCTCCGACCAATACTTTTGGCTGTAGCCACAAATGAATAATCAATGATGTCAAGATCACGTGCCCAGCAACGGCTCTTACTCCATGGAAACCAAGGAAATTTGCAATTTTTCAACAGCTGGAGATGCCTGGCCCAATTGCGCATCCTTTGGCACCTTATTGATGTGGGTCAGTGTTCAATTGTACTTTTTACAGCGGATTGTATCAAGTACCTTGTGTTTTTTTTATATACAAATGGTGTGGTTTTTCTACATGTAGATAAAGACATTGAGTTTGTCTTCGACTTAGAAGTAAGACATTTGCTGGGTGAGTTAAATGGGCTTGGCCCAAAGATTTGACGTCGTCTGGGCTACCGAAGGGCACATAACTTATAATAAAAAGTTGAATATAGTAATGACCAGTCGCGATCGTACATAGTTAATGTAGCCGATTTCAATTAGCAAAAAGACCAGGCAAAAATCCAAAAGTAGAAAAACTGTTCCAATGCTGCTGGTAAGAGGCTAATCCGACGTATTTTGTGACGAGAAATCGAATGGTGCAAACCGCGTTGCTCTCCGACCAATACTTTTGGCTGTAGCCACAAATGAATAATCAATGATGTCAAGATCACGTGCCCAGCAACGGCTCTTACTCCATGGAAACCAAGGAAATTTGCAATTTTTCAACAGCTGGAGATGCCTGGCCCAATTGCGCATCCTTTGGCACCTTATTGATGTGGGTCAGTGTTCAATTGTACTTTTTACAGCGGACTGTATCAAGTACCTTGTGTTTTTTTATATACAAATGGTGTGGTTTTTCTACATGTAGATAAAGACATTGAGTTTGTCTTCGACTTAGAAGTAAGACATTTGCTGGGTGAGTTAAATGGGCTTGGCCCAAAGATTTGACGTCGTCTGGGCTACCGAAGGGCACATAACTTATAATGAAATGTTGAATATAGTAATGACCAGTCGCGATTGTACATAGTTAATGTAGCCGATTTCAATTAGCAAAATGAGCAGGCAAAAATCCAAAAGTGGAAAAACTGTTCCAATGCTGCTGGTAAGAGGCTAATCCGACGTATTTTGTGACGAGAAATCGAATGGTGCAAACCGCGTTGCTCTCCGACCAATACTTTTGGCTGTAGCCACAAATGAATAATCAATGATGTCAAGATCACGTGCCCAGCAACGGCTCTTACTCCATGGAAACCAAGGAAATTTGCAATTTTTCAACAGCTGGAGATGCCTGGCCCAATTGCGCATCCTTTGGCACCTTATTGATGTGGGTCAGTGTTCAATTGTACTTTTTACAGCGGGTTGTATCAAGTACCTTGTGTTTTTTTTATATACAAATGGTGTGGTTTTTCTACATGTAGATAAAGATATTGAGTTTGTCTTCGACTTAGAAGTAAGACATTTGCTGGGTGAGTTAAATGGGCTTGGCCCAAAGATTTGACGTCGTCTGGGCTACCGAAGGGCACATAACTTATAATGAAATGTTGAATATAGTAATGACCAGTCGCGATTGTACATAGTTAATGTAGCCGATTTCAATTAGCAAAAAGACCAGGCAAAAATCCAAAAGTAGAAAAACTGTTCCAATGCTGCTGGTAAGAGGCTAATCCGACGTATTTTGTGACGAGAAATCGAATGGTGCAAACCGCGTTGCTCTCCAACCAATACTTTTGGCTGTAGCCACAAATGAATAATCAATGATGTCAAGATCACGTGCCCAGCAACGGCTCTTACTCCATGGAAACCAAGGAAATTTGCAATTTTTCAACAGCTGGAGATGCCTGGCCCAATTGCGCATCCTTTGGCACCTTATTGATGTGGGTCAGTGTTCAATTGTACTTTTTACAGCGGATTGTATCAAGTACCTTGTGTTTTTTTTATATACAGATGGTGTGGTTTTTCTACATGTAGATAAAGACATTAAGTTTGTCTTCGACTTAGAAGTAAGACATTTGCTGGGTGAGTTAAATGGGCTTGGCCCAAAGATTTGACGTCGTCTGGGCTACCGAAGGGCACATAACTTATAATAAAAAGTTGAATATAGTAATGACCAGTCGCGATCGTACATAGTTAATGTAGCCGATTTCAATTAGCAAAAAGACCAGGCAAAAATCCAAAAGTAGAAAAACTGTTCCAATGCTGCTGGTAAGAGGCTAATCCGACGTATTTTGTGACGAGAAATCGAATGGTGGAAACCGCGTTGCTCTCCGACCAATACTTTTGGCTGTAGCCACAAATGAATAATCAATGATGTCAAGATCACGTGCCCAGCAACGGCTCTTACTCCATGGAAACCAAGGAAATTTGCAATTTTTCAACAGCTGGAGATGCCTGGCCCAATTGCGCATCCTTTGGCACCTTATTGATGTGGGTCAGTGTTGAATTGTACTTTTTACAGCGGATTGTATCAAGTACCTTTTGCTTTTTTTATATACAAATGGTGTGGTTTTTCTACATGTAGATAAAGACATTGAGTTTGTCTTCGACTTAGAAGTAAGACATTTGTTGGGTGAGTTAAATGGGCTTGGCCCAAAGATTTGACGTCGTCTGGGCTACCGAAGGGCACATAACTTATAATGAAAAATTGAATATAGTAATGACCAGTCGCGATTGTACATAGCTAATGTAGCCGATTTCAATTAGCAAAAAGACCAGGCAAAAATCCAAAAGTAGAAAAACTGTTCCAATGCTGCTGGTAAGAGGCTAATCCGACGTATTTTGTGACGAGAAATCGAATGGTGCAAACCGCGTTGCTCTCCAACCAATACTTTTGGCTGTAGCCACAAATGAATAATCAATGATGTCAAGATCACGTGCCCAGCAACGGCTCTTACTCCATGGAAACCAAGGAAATTTGCAATTTTTCAACAGCTGGAGATGCCTGGCCCAATTGCGCATCCTTTGGCACCTTATTGATGTGGGTCAGTGTTCAATTGTACTTTTTACAGCGGATTGTATCAAGTACCTTGTGTTTTTTTTATATACAGATGGTGTGGTTTTTCTACATGTAGATAAAGACATTAAGTTTGTCTTCGACTTAGAAGTAAGACATTTGCTGGGTGAGTTAAATGGGCTTGGCCCAAAGATTTGACGTCGTCTGGGCTACCGAAGGGCACATAACTTATAATAAAAAGTTGAATATAGTAATGACCAGTCGCGATCGTACATAGTTAATGTAGCCGATTTCAATTAGCAAAAAGACCAGGCAAAAATCCAAAAGTAGAAAAACTGTTCCAATGCTGCTGGTAAGAGGCTAATCCGACGTATTTTGTGACGAGAAATCGAATGGTGGAAACCGCGTTGCTCTCCGACCAATACTTTTGGCTGTAGCCACAAATGAATAATCAATGATGTCAAGATCACGTGCCCAGCAACGGCTCTTACTCCATGGAAACCAAGGAAATTTGCAATTTTTCAACAGCTGGAGATGCCTGGCCCAATTGCGCATCCTTTGGCACCTTATTGATGTGGGTCAGTGTTGAATTGTACTTTTTACAGCGGATTGTATCAAGTACCTTTTGCTTTTTTTATATACAAATGGTGTGGTTTTTCTACATGTAGATAAAGACATTGAGTTTGTCTTCGACTTAGAAGTAAGACATTTGTTGGGTGAGTTAAATGGGCTTGGCCCAAAGATTTGACGTCGTCTGGGCTACCGAAGGGCACATAACTTATAATGAAAAATTGAATATAGTAATGACCAGTCGCGATTGTACATAGCTAATGTAGCCGATTTCAATTCGCAAAAAGACCAGGCAAAAATCCAAAAGTGGAAAAACTGTTCCAATGCTGCTGGTAAGAGGCTAATCCGACGTATTTTGTGACGAGAAATCGAATGGTGCAAACCGCGTTGCTCTCCAACCAATACTTTTGGCTGTAGCCACAAATGAATAATCAATGATGTCAAGATCACGTGCCCAGCAACGGCTCTTACTCCATGGAAACCAAGGAAATTTGCAATTTTTCAACAGCTGGAGATGCCTGGCCCAATTGCGCATCCTTTGGCACTGTATTGATGTGGGTCAGTGTTCAATTGTACTTTTTACAGCGGATTGTATCAAGTACCTTGTGTTTTTTTTATATACAAATGGTGTGGTTTTTCTACATGTAGATAAAGACATTGAGTTTGTCTTCGACTTAGGAGTAAGACATTTGCTGGGTGAGTTAAATGGGCTTGGCCCAAAGATTTGACGTCGTCTGGGCTACCGAAGGGCACATAACTTATAATGAAATGTTGAATATAGTAATGACCAGTCGCGATTGTACATAGTTAATGTAGCCGATTTCAATTAGCAAAAAGACCAGGCAAAAATCCAAAAGTGGAAAAACTGTTCCAATGCTGCTGGTAAGAGACTAATCCGACGTATTTTGTGACGAGAAATCGAATGGTGCAAACCGCGTTGCTCTCCGACCAATACTTTTGGCTGTAGCCACAAGTGAATAATCAATGATGTCAAGATCACGTGCCCAGCAACGGCTCTTACTCCATGGAAACCAAGGAAATTTGCAATTTTTCAACAGCTGGAGATGCCTGGCCCAATTGCGCATCCTTAGGCACCTTATTGATGTGGGTCAGTGTTCAATTGTACTTTTTACAGCGGATTGTATCAAGTACCTTGTGGTTTTTTTATATACAAATGGTGTGGTTTTTCTACATGTAGATAAAGACATTGAGTTTGTCTTCGACTTAGAAGTAAGACATTTGCTGGGTGAGTTAAATGGGCTTGGCCCAAAGATTTGACGTCGTCTGGGCTACCGAAGGGCACATAACTTATAATGAAAAGTTGAATATAGTAATGACCAGTCGCGATTGTACATAGTTAATGTAGCCGATTTCAATTCGCAAAAAGACCAGGCAAAAATCCAAAAGTAGAAAAACTGTTCCAATGCTGCTGGTAAGAGGCTAATCCGACGTATTTTGTGACGAGAAATCGAATGGTGCAAACCGCGTTGCTCTCCAACCAATACTTTTGGCTGTAGCCACAAATGAATAATCAATGATGTCAAGATCACGTGCCCAGCAACGGCTCTTACTCCATGGAAACCAAGGAAATTTGCAATTTTTCAACAGCTGGAGATGCCTGGCCCAATTGCGCATCCTTTGGCACCTTATTGATGTGGGTCAGTGTTCAATTGTACTTTTTACAGCGGATTGTATCAAGTACCTTGTGTTTTTTTTATATACAAATGGTGTGGTTTTTCTACATGTAGATAAAGACATTGAGTTTGTCTTCGACTTAGAAGTAAGACATTTGCTGGGTGAGTTAAATGGGCTTTGCCCAAAGATTTGACGTCGTCTGGGCTACCGAAGGGCACATAACTTATAAGGAAAAGTTGAATATAGTAATGACCAGTCGCGATTGTACATAGTTAATGTAGCCGATTTCAATTCGCAAAAAGACCAGGCAAAAATCCAAAAGTAGAAAAACTGTTCCAATGCTGCTGGTAAGAGGCTAATCCGACGTATTTTGTGACGAGAAATCGAATGGTGCAAACCGCGTTGCTCTCCGACCAATACTTTTGGCTGTAGCCACAAATGAATAATCAATGATGTCAAGATCACGTGCCCAGCAACGGCTCTTACTCCATGGAAACCAAGGAAATTTGCAATTTTTCAACAGCTGGAGATGCCTGGCCCAATTGCGCATCCTTTGGCACCTTATTGATGTGGGTCAGTGTTCAATTGTACTTTTTACAGCGGATTGTATCAAGTACCTTGTGTTTTTTTTATATACAAATGGTGTGGTTTTTCTACATGTAGATAAAGACATTGAGTTTGTCTTCGACTTAGAAGTAAGACATTTGCTGGGTGAGTTAAATGGGCTTGGCCCAAAGATTTGACGTCGTCTGGGCTACCGAAGGGCACATAACTTATAATGAAATGTTGAATATAGTAATGACCAGTCGCGATTGTACATAGTTAATGTAGCCGATTTCAATTAGCAAAATGACCAGGCAAAAATCCAAAAGTGGAAAAACTGTTCCAATGCTGCTGGTAAGAGGCTAATCCGACGTATTTTGTGACGAGAAATCGAATGGTGCAAACCGCGTTGCTCTCCGACCAATACTTTTGGCTGTAGCCACAAATGAATAATCAATGATGTCAAGATCACGTGCCCAGCAACGGCTCTTACTCCATGGAAACCAAGGAAATTTGCAATTTTTCAACAGCTGGAGATGCCTGGCCCAATTGCGCATCCTTTGGCACCTTATTGATGTGGGTCAGTGTTCAATTGTACTTTTTACAGCGGATTGTATCAAGTACCTTGTGTTTTTTTTATATACAAATGGTGTGGTTTTTCTACATGTAGATAAAGACATTGAGTTTGTCTTCGACTTAGAAGTAAGACATTTGCTGGGTGAGTTAAATGGGCTTGGCCCAAAGATTTGACGTCGTCTGGGCTACCGAAGGGCACATAACTTATAATAAAAAGTTGAATATAGTAATGACCAGTCGCGATCGTACATAGTTAATGTAGCCGATTTCAATTAGCAAAAAGACCAGGCAAAAATCCAAAAGTAGAAAAACTGTTCCAATGCTGCTGGTAAGAGGCTAATCCGACGTATTTTGTGACGAGAAATCGAATGGAGCAAACCGCGTTGCTCTCCGACCAATACTTTTGGCTGTAGCCACAAATGAATAATCAATGATGTCAAGATCACGTGCCCAGCAACGGCTCTTACTCCATGGAAACCAAGGAAATTTGCAATTTTTCAACAGCTGGAGATGCCTGGCCCAATTGCGCATCCTTTGGCACCTTATTGATGTGGGTCAGTGTTCAATTGTACTTTTTACAGCGGACTGTATCAAGTACCTTGTGTTTTTTTATATACAAATGGTGTGGTTTTTCTACATGTAGATAAAGACATTGAGTTTGTCTTCGACTTAGAAGTAAGACATTTGCTGGGTGAGTTAAATGGGCTTGGCCCAAAGATTTGACGTCGTCTGGGCTACCGAAGGGCACATAACTTATAATGAAATGTTGAATATAGTAATGACCAGTCGCGATTGTACATAGTTAATGTAGCCGATTTCAATTAGCAAAATGAGCAGGCAAAAATCCAAAAGTGGAAAAACTGTTCCAATGCTGCTGGTAAGAGGCTAATCCGACGTATTTTGTGACGAGAAATCGAATGGTGCAAACCGCGTTGCTCTCCGACCAATACTTTTGGCTGTAGCCACAAATGAATAATCAATGATGTCAAGATCACGTGCCCAGCAACGGCTCTTACTCCATGGAAACCAAGGAAATTTGCAATTTTTCAACAGCTGGAGATGCCTGGCCCAATTGCGCATCCTTTGGCACCTTATTGATGTGGGTCAGTGTTCAATTGTACTTTTTACAGCGGATTGTATCAAGTACCTTGTGTTTTTTTTATATACAAATGGTGTGGTTTTTCTACATGTAGATAAAGACATTGAGTTTGTCTTCGACTTAGGAGTAAGACATTTGCTGGGTGAGTTAAATGGGCTTGGCCCAAAGATTTGACGTCGTCTGGGCTACCGAAGGGCACATAACTTATAATGAAATGTTGAATATAGTAATGACCAGTCGCGATTGTACATAGTTAATGTAGCCGATTTCAATTAGCAAAAAGACCAGGCAAAAATCCAAAAGTAGAAAAACTGTTCCAATGCTGCTGGTAAGAGACTAATCCGACGTATTTTGTGACGAGAAATCGAATGGTGCAAACCGCGTTGCTCTCCGACCAATACTTTTGGCTGTAGCCACAAGTGAATAATCAATGATGTCAAGATCACGTGCCCAGCAACGGCTCTTACTCCATGGAAACCAAGGAAATTTGCAATTTTTCAACAGCTGGAGATGCCTGGCCCAATTGCGCATCCTTTGGCACCTTATTGATGTGGGTCAGTGTTCAATTGTACTTTTTACAGCGGATTGTATCAAGTACCTTTTGGTTTTTTTATATACAAATGGTGTGGTTTTTCTACATGTAGATAAAGACATTGAGTTTGTCTTCGACTTAGAAGTAAGACATTTGCTGGGTGAGTTAAATGGGCTTGGCCCAAAGATTTGACGTCGTCTGGGCTACCGAAGGGCACATAACTTATAATGAAAAGTTGAATATAGTAATGACCAGTCGCGATTGTACATAGTTAATGTAGCCGATTTCAATTAGCAAAAAGACCAGGCAAAAATCCAAAAGTAGAAAAACTGTTCCAATGCTGCTGGTAAGAGGCTAATCCGACGTATTTTGTGACGAGAAATCGAATGGTGCAAACCGCGTTGCTCTCCGACCAATACTTTTGGCTGTAGCCACAAATGAATAATCAATGATGTCAAGATCACGTGCCCAGCAACGGCTCTTACTCCATGGAAACCAAGGAAATTTGCAATTTTTCAACAGCTGGAGATGCCTGGCCCAATTGCGCATCCTTTGGCACCTTATTGATGTGGGTCAGTGTTCAATTGTACTTTTTACAGCGGATTGTATCAAGTACCTTTTGTTTTTTTTACATACAAATGGTGTGGTTTTTCTACATGTAGATAAAGACATTGAGTTTGTCTTCGACTTAGAAGTAAGACATTTGTTGGGTGAGTTAAATGGGCTTGACCCAAAGATTTGACGTCGTCTGGGCTACCGAAGGGCACATAACTTATAATGAAAAGTTGAATATAGTAATGACCAGTCGCGATTGTACATAGTTAATGCAGCCGATTTCAATTCGCAAAAAGACCAGGCAAAAATCCAAAAGTGGAAAAACTGTTCCAATGCTGCTGGTAAGAGGCTAATCCGACGTATTTTGTGACGAGAAATCGAATGGTGCAAACCGCGTTGCTCTCCGACCAATACTTTTGGCTGTAGCCACAAATGAATAATCAATGATGTCAAGATCACGTGCCCAGCAACGGCTCTTACTCCATGGAAACCAAGGAAATTTGCAATTTTTCAACAGCTGGAGATGCCTGGCCCAATTGCGCATCCTTTGGCACCTTATTGATGTGGGTCAGTGTTCAATTGTACTTTTTACAGCGGGTTGTATCAAGTACCTTGTGTTTTTTTTATATACAAATGGTGTGGTTTTTCTACATGTAGATAAAGACATTGAGTTTGTCTTCGACTTAGAAGTAAGACATTTGCTGGGTGAGTTAAATGGGCTTGGCCCAAAGATTTGACGTCGTCTGGGCTACCGAAGGGCACATAACTTATAATGAAAAGTTGAATATAGTAATGACCAGTCGCGATTGTACATAGTTAATGTAGCCGATTTCAATTCGCAAAAAGACCAGGCAAAAATCCAAAAGTAGAAAAACTGTTCCAATGCTGCTGGTAAGAGGCTAATCCGACGTATTTTGTGACGAGAAATCGAATGGTGCAAACCGCGTTGCTCTCCGACCAATACTTTTGGCTGTAGCCACAAATGAATAATCAATGATGTCAAGATCACGTGCCCAGCAACGGCTCTTACTCCATGGAAACCAAGGAAATTTGCAATTTTTCAACAGCTGGAGATGCCTGGCCCAATTGCGCATCCTTTGGCACCTTATTGATGTGGGTCAGTGTTCAATTGTACTTTTTACAGCGGATTGTATCAAGTACTTTGTGTTTTTTTTATATACAAATGGTGTGGTTTTTCTACATGTAGATAAAGACATTGAGTTTGTCTTCGACTTAGAAGTAAGACATTTGCTGGGTGAGTTAAATGGGCTTGGCCCAAAGATTTGACGTCGTCTGGGCTACCGAAGGGCACATAACTTATAATGAAAAGTTGAATATAGTAATGACCAGTCGCGATTGTACATAGTTAATGCAGCCGATTTCAATTAGCAAAAAGACCAGGCAAAAATCCAAAAGTGGAAAAACTGTTCCAATGCTGCTGGTAAGAGGCTAATCCGACGTATTTTGTGACGAGAAATCGAATGGTGCAAACCGCGTTGCTCTCCGACCAATACTTTTGGCTGTAGCCACAAATGAATAATCAATGATGTCAAGATCACGTGCCCAGCAACGGCTCTTACTCCATGGAAACCAAGGAAATTTGCAATTTTTCAACAGCTGGAGATGCCTGGCCCAATTGCGCATCCTTTGGCACCTTATTGATGTGGGTCAGTGTTCAATTGTACTTTTTACAGCGGATTGTATCAAGTACCTTTTGTTTTTTTTATATACAAATGGTGTGGTTTTTCTACATGTAGATAAAGACATTGAGTTTGTCTTCGACTTAGAAGTAAGACATTTGCTGGGTGAGTTAAATGGGCTTGGCCCAAAGATTTGACGTCGTCTGGGCTACCGAAGGGCACATAACTTATAATGAAAAGTTGAATATAGTAATGACCAGTCGCGATTGTACATAGTTAATGTAGCCGATTTCAATTCGCAAAAAGACCAGGCAAAAATCCAAAAGTAGAAAAACTGTTCCAATGCTGCTGGTAAGAGGCTAATCCGACGTATTTTGTGACGAGAAATCGAATGGTGCAAACCGCGTTGCTCTCCGACCAATACTTTTGGCTGTAGCCACAAATGAATAATCAATGATGGCAAGATCACGTGCCCAGCAACGGCTCTTACTCCATGGAAACCATAGAAATTTGCAATTTTTCAACAGCTGGAGATGCCTGGCCCAATTGCGCATCCTTTGGCACCTTATTGATGTGGGTCAGTGTTCAATTGTACTTTTTACAGCGGATTGTATCAAGTACCTTTTGTTTTTTTTTATATACAAATGGTGTGGTTTTTCTACATGTAGATAAAGACATTGAGTTTGTCTTCGACTTAGAAGTAAGACATTTGCTGGGTGAGTTAAATGGGCTTTGCCCAAAGATTTGACGTCGTCTGGGCTACCGAAGGGCACATAACTTATAATGAAATGTTGAATATAGTAATGACCAGTCGCGATTGTACATAGTTAATGTAGCCGATTTCAATTCGCAAAAAGACCAGGCAAAAATCCAAAAGTAGAAAAACTGTTCCAATGCTGCTGGTAAGAGGCTAATCCGACGTATTTTGTGACGAGAAATCGAATGGTGCAAACCGCGTTGCTCTCCGACCAATACTTTTGGCTGTAGCCACAAATGAATAATCAATGATGTCAAGATCACGTGCCCAGCAACGGCTCTTACTCCATGGAAACCAAGGAAATTTGCAATTTTTCAACAGCTGGAGATGCCTGGCCCAATTGCGCATCCTTTGGCACCTTATTGATGTGGGTCAGTGTTCAATTGTACTTTTTACAGCGGATTGTATCAAGTACCTTTTGTTTTTTTTACATACAAATGGTGTGGTTTTTCTACATGTAGATAAAGACATTGAGTTTGTCTTCGACTTAGAAGTAAGACATTTGTTGGGTGAGTTAAATGGGCTTGACCCAAAGATTTGACGTCGTCTGGGCTACCGAAGGGCACATAACTTATAATGAAAAGTTGAATATAGTAATGACCAGTCGCGATTGTACATAGTTAATGCAGCCGATTTCAATTAGCAAAAAGACCAGGCAAAAATCCAAAAGTGGAAAAACTGTTCCAATGCTGCTGGTAAGAGGCTAATCCGACGTATTTTGTGACGAGAAATCGAATGGTGCAAATCGCGTTGCTCTCCGACCAATACTTTTGGCTGTAGCCACAAATGAATAATCAATGATATCAAGATCACGTGCCCAGCAACGGCTCTTACTCCATGGAAACCAAGGAAATTTGCAATTTTTCAACAGCTGGAGATGCCTGGCCCAATTGCGCATCCTTTGGCACCTTATTGATGTGGGTCAGTGTTCAATTGTACTTTTTACAGCGGGTTGTATCAAGTACCTTGTGTTTTTTTTATATACAAATGGTGTGGTTTTTCTACATGTAGATAAAGACATTGAGTTTGTCTTCGACTTAGAAGTAAGACATTTGCTGGGTGAGTTAAATGGGCTTGGCCCAAAGATTTGACGTCGTCTGGGCTACCGAAGGGCACATAACTTATAATGAAATGTTGAATATAGTAATGACCAGTCGCGATTGTACATAGTTAATGTAGCCGATTTCTATTAGCAAAATGACCAGGCAAAAATCCAAAAGTGGAAAAACTGTTCCAATGCTGCTGGTAAGAGGCTAATCCGACGTATTTTGTGACGAGAAATCGAATGGTGCAAACCGCGTTGCTCTCCGACTAATACTTTTGGCTGTAGCCACAAATGAATAATCAATGATGTCAAGATCACGTGCCCAGCAACGGCTCTTACTCCATGGAAACCAAGGAAATTTGCAATTTTTCAACAGCTGGAGATGCCTGGCCCAATTGCGCATCCTTTGGCACCTTATTGATGTGGGTCAGTGTTCAATTGTACTTTTTACAGCGGATTGTATCAAGTACCTTGTGTTTTTTTTATATACAAATGGTGTGGTTTTTCTACATGTAGATAAAGACATTGAGTTTGTCTTCGACTTAGAAGTAAGACATTTGCTGGGTGAGTTAAATGGGCTTGGCCCAAAGATTTGACGTCGTCTGGGCTACCGAAGGGCACATAACTTATAATGAAAAGTTGAATATAGTAATGACCAGTCGCGATTGTACATAGTTAATGTAGCCGATTTCAATTCGCAAAAAGACCAGGCAAAAATCCAAAAGTAGAAAAACTGTTCCAATGCTGCTTGTAAGAGACTAATCCGACGTATTTTGTGACGAGAAATCGAATGGTGCAAACCGCGTTGCTCTCCGACCAATACTTTTGGCTGTAGCCACAAATGAATAATCAATGATGTCAAGATCACGTGCCCAGCAACGGCTCTTACTCCATGGAAACCAAGGAAATTTGCAATTTTTCAACAGCTGGAGATGCCTGGCCCAATTGCGCATCCTTTGGCACCTTATTGATGTGGGTCAGTGTTCAATTGTACTTTTTACAGCGGATTGTATCAAGTACCTTGTGTTTTTTTTATATACAGATGGTGTGGTTTTTCTACATGTAGATAAAGACATTGAGTTTGTCTTCGACTTAGAAGTAAGACATTTGCTGGGTGAGTTAAATGGGCTTGGCCCAAAGATTTGACGTCGTCTGGGCTACCGAAGGGCACATAACTTATAATAAAAAGTTGAATATAGTAATGACCAGTCGCGATCGTACATAGTTAATGTAGCCGATTTCAATTAGCAAAAAGACCAGGCAAAAATCCAAAAGTAGAAAAACTGTTCCAATGCTGCTGGTAAGAGGCTAATCCGACGTATTTTGTGACGAGAAATCGAATGGTGCAAACCGCGTTGCTCTCCGACCAATACTTTTGGCTGTAGCCACAAATGAATAATCAATGATGTCAAGATCACGTGCCCAGCAACGGCTCTTACTCCATGGAAACCAAGGAAATTTGCAATTTTTCAACAGCTGGAGATGCCTGGCCCAATTGCGCATCCTTTGGCACCTTATTGATGTGGGTCAGTGTTTAATTGTACTTTTTACAGCGGATTGTATCAAGTACCTTTTGTTTTTTTTATATACAAATGGTGTGGTTTTTCTACATGTAGATAAAGACATTGAGTTTGTCTTCGACTTAGAAGTAAGACATTTGTTGGGTGAGTTAAATGGGCTTGGCCCAAAGATTTGACGTCGTCTGGGCTACCGAAGGGCACATAACTTATAATGAAAAATTGAATATAGTAATGACCAGTCGCGATTGTACATAGCTAATGTACCCGATTTCAATTCGCAAAAAGACCAGGCAAAAATCCAAAAGTGGAAAAACTGTTCCAATGCTGCTGGTAAGAAGCTAATCGGACGTATTTTGTGACGAGAAATCGAATGGTGCAAACCGCGTTGCTCTCCGACCAATACTTTTGGCTGTAGCCACAAATGAATAATCAATGATGTCAAGATCACGTGCCCAGCAACGGCTCTTACTCCATGGAAACCAAGGAAATTTGCAATTTTTCAACAGCTGGAGATGCCTGGCCCAATTGCGCATCCTTTGGCACCTTATTGATGTGGGTCAGTGTTCAATTGTACTTTTTACAGCGGATTGTATCAAGTACCTTGTGTTTTTTTTATATACAAATGGTGTGGTTTTTCTACATGTAGATAAAGACATTGAGTTTGTCTTCGACTTAGAAGTAAGACATTTGCTGGGTGAGTTAAATGGGCTTGGCCCAAAGATTTGACGTCGTCTGGGCTACCGAAGGGCACATAACTTATAATGAAAAGTTGAATATAGTAATGACCAGTCGCGATTGTACATAGTTAATGCAGCCGATTTCAATTAGCAAAAAGACCAGGCAAAAATCCAAAAGTGGAAAAACTGTTCCAATGCTGCTGGTAAGAGGCTAATCCGACGTATTTTGTGACGAGAAATCGAATGGTGCAAACCGCGTTGCTCTCCGACCAATACTTTTGGCTGTAGCCACAAATGAATAATCAATGATGTCAAGATCACGTGCCCAGCAACGGCTCTTACTCCATGGAAACCAAGGAAATTTGCAATTTTTCAACAGCTGGAGATGCCTGGCCCAATTGCGCATCCTTTGGCACCTTATTGATGTGGGTCAGTGTTCAATTGTACTTTTTACAGCGGATTGTATCAAGTACCTTTTGTTTTTTTTATATACAAATGGTGTGGTTTTTCTACATGTAGATAAAGACATTGAGTTTGTCTTCGACTTAGAAGTAAGACATTTGCTGGGTGAGTTAAATGGGCTTGGCCCAAAGATTTGACGTCGTCTGGGCTACCGAAGGGCACATAACTTATAATGAAAAGTTGAATATAGTAATGACCAGTCGCGATTGTACATAGTTAATGTAGCCGATTTCAATTCGCAAAAAGACCAGGCAAAAATCCAAAAGTAGAAAAAACTGTTCCAATGCTGCTGGTAAGAGGCTAATCCGACGTATTTTGTGACGAGAAATCGAATGGTGCAAACCGCGTTGCTCTCCGACCAATACTTTTGGCTGTAGCCACAAATGAATAATCAATGATGGCAAGATCACGTGCCCAGCAACGGCTCTTACTCCATGGAAACCATAGAAATTTGCAATTTTTCAACAGCTGGAGATGCCTGGCCCAATTGCGCATCCTTTGGCACCTTATTGATGTGGGTCAGTGTTCAATTGTACTTTTTACAGCGGATTGTATCAAGTACCTTTTGTTTTTTTTTATATACAAATGGTGTGGTTTTTCTACATGTAGATAAAGACATTGAGTTTGTCTTCGACTTAGAAGTAAGACATTTGCTGGGTGAGTTAAATGGGCTTTGCCCAAAAATTTGACGTCGTCTGGGCTACCGAAGGGCACATAACTTATAATGAAATGTTGAATATAGTAATGACCAGTCGCGATTGTACATAGTTAATGTAGCCGATTTCAATTCGCAAAAAGACCAGGCAAAAATCCAAAAGTAGAAAAACTGTTCCTATGCTGCTGGTAAGAGGCTAATCCGACGTATTTTGTGACGAGAAATCGAATGGTGCAAACCGCGTTGCTCTCCGACCAATACTTTTGGCTGTAGCCACAAATGAATAATCAATGATGTCAAGATCACGTGCCCAGCAACGGCTCTTACTCCATGGAAACCAAGGAAATTTGCAATTTTTCAACAGCTGGAGATGCCTGGCCCTATTGCGCATCCTTTGGCACCTTATTGATGTGGGTCAGTGTTCAATTGTACTTTTTACAGCGGATTGTATCAAGTACCTTGTGTTTTTTTTATATACAAATGGTGTGGTTTTTCTACATGTAGATAAAGACATTGAGTTTGTCTTCGACTTAGAAGTAAGACATTTGCTGGGTGAGTTAAATGGGCTTGGCCCAAAGATTTGACGTCGTCTGGGCTACCGAAGGGCACATAACTTATAATGAAAAGTTGAATATAGTAATGACCAGTCGCGATTGTACATAGTTAATGTAGCCGATTTCAATTCGCAAAAAGACCAGGCAAAAATCCAAAAGTAGAAAAACTGTTCCAATGCTGCTGGTAAGAGGCTAATCCGACGTATTTTGTGACGAGAAATCGAATGGTGCAAACCGCGTTGCTCTCCGACCAATACTTTTGGCTGTAGCCACAAATGAATAATCAATGATGTCAAGATCACGTGCCCAGCAACGGCTCTTACTCCATGGAAACCAAGGAAATTTGCAATTTTTCAACAGCTGGAGATGCCTGGCCCAATTGCGCATCCTTTGGCACCTTATTGATGTGGGTCAGTGTTCAATTGTACTTTTTACAGCGGATTGTATCAAGTACCTTGTGTTTTTTTTATATACAGATGGTGTGGTTTTTCTACATGTAGATAAAGACATTGAGTTTGTCTTCGACTTAGAAGTAAGACATTTGCTGGGTGAGTTAAATGGGCTTGGCCCAAAGATTTGACGTCGTCTGGGCTACCGAAGGGCACATAACTTATAATAAAAAGTTGAATATAGTAATGACCAGTCGCGATCGTACATAGTTAATGTAGCCGATTTCAATTAGCAAAAAGACCAGGCAAAAATCCAAAAGTAGAAAAACTGTTCCAATGCTGCTGGTAAGAGGCTAATCCGACGTATTTTGTGACGAGAAATCGAATGGTGCAAACCGCGTTGCTCTCCGACCAATACTTTTGGCTGTAGCCACAAATGAATAATCAATGATGTCAAGATCACGTGCCCAGCAACGGCTCTTACTCCATGGAAACCAAGGAAATTTGCAATTTTTCAACAGCTGGAGATGACTGGCCCAATTGCGCATCCTTTGGCACCTTATTGATGTGGGTCAGTGTTTAATTGTACTTTTTACAGCGGATTGTATCAAGTACCTTTTGTTTTTTTTATATACAAATGGTGTGGTTTTTCTACATGTAGATAAAGACATTGAGTTTGTCTTCGACTTAGAAGTAAGACATTTGTTGGGTGAGTTAAATGGGCTTGGCCCAAAGATTTGACGTCGTCTGGGCTACCGAAGGGCACATAACTTATAATGAAAAATTGAATATAGTAATGACCAGTCGCGATTGTACATAGCTAATGTACCCGATTTCAATTCGCAAAAAGACCAGGCAAAAATCCAAAAGTGGAAAAACTGTTCCAATGCTGCTGGTAAGAAGCTAATCGGACGTATTTTGTGACGAGAAATCGAATGGTGCAAACCGCGTTGCTCTCCGACCAATACTTTTGGCTGTAGCCACAAATGAATAATCAATGATGTCAAGATCACGTGCCCAGCAACGGCTCTTACTCCATGGAAACCAAGGAAATTTGCAATTTTTCAACAGCTGGAGATGCCTGGCCCAATTGCGCATCCTTTGGCACCTTATTGATGTGGGTCAGTGTTCAATTGTACTTTTTACAGCGGATTGTATCAAGTACCTTGTGTTTTTTTTATATACAAATGGTGTGGTTTTTCTACATGTAGATAAAGACATTGAGTTTGTCTTCGACTTAGAAGTAAGACATTTGCTGGGTGAGTTAAATGGGCTTGGCCCAAAGATTTGACGTCGTCTGGGCTACCGAAGGGCACATAACTTATAATGAAAAGTTGAATATAGTAATGACCAGTCGCGATTGTACATAGTTAATGTAGCCGATTTCAATTCGCAAAAAGACCAGGCAAAAATCCAAAAGTAGAAAAACTGTTCCAATGCTGCTGGTAAGAGACTAATCCGACGTATTTTGTGACGAGAAATCGAATGGTGCAAACCGCGTTGCTCTCCGACCAATACTTTTGGCTGTAGCCACAAATGAATAATCAATGATGTCAAGATCACGTGCCCAGCAACGGCTCTTACTCCATGGAAACCATAGAAATTTGCAATTTTTCAACAGCTGGAGATGCCTGGCCCAATTGCGCATCCTTTGGCACCTTATTGATGTGGGTCAGTGTTCAATTGTACTTTTTACAGCGGGTTGTATCAAGTACCTTGTGTTTTTTTTATATACAAATGGTGTGGTTTTTCTACATGTAGATAAAGACATTGAGTTTGTCTTCGACTTAGAAGTAAGACATTTGCTGGGTGAGTTAAATGGGCTTGGCCCAAAGA
Organism: Liolophura sinensis; assembly: GCF_032854445.1. Taxonomy (NCBI): domain Eukaryota; kingdom Metazoa; phylum Mollusca; class Polyplacophora; order Chitonida; family Chitonidae; genus Liolophura; species Liolophura sinensis. Next base: position 52,258 of record NW_027018096.1, on the reverse strand, counting down.
TTTGACGTCGTCTGGGCTACCGAAGGGCACATAACTTATAATGAAATGTTGAATATGGTAATGACCAGTCGCGATTGTACATAGTTAATGTAGCCGATTTCTATTAGCAAAATGACCAGGCAAAAATCCAAAAGTGGAAAAACTGTTCCAATGCTGCTGGTAAGAGGCTAATCCGACGTATTTTGTGACGAGAAATCGAATGGTGCAAACCGCGTTGCTCTCCGACCAATACTTTTGGCTGTAGCCACAAATGAATAATCAATGATGTCAAGATCACGTGCCCAGCAACGGCTCTTACTCCATGGAAACCAAGGAAATTTGCAATTTTTCAACAGCTGGAGATGCCTGGCCCTATTGCGCATCCTTTGGCACCTTATTGATGTGGGTCAGTGTTCAATTGTACTTTTTACAGCGGATTGTATCAAGTACCTTGTGTTTTTTTTATATACAAATGGTGTGGTTTTTCTACATGTAGATAAAGACATTGAGTTTGTCTTCGACTTAGAAGTAAGACATTTGCTGGGTGGGTTAAATGGGCTTGGCCCAAAGATTTGACGTCGTCTGGGCTACCGAAGGGCACATAACTTATAATGAAAAGTTGAATATAGTAATGACCAGTCGCGATTGTACATAGTTAATGTAGCCGATTTCAATTCGCAAAAAGACCAGGCAAAAATCCAAAAGTAGAAAAACTGTTCCAATGCTGCTGGTAAGAGGCTAATCCGACGTATTTTGTGACGAGAAATCGAATGGTGCAAACCGCGTTGCTCTCCGACCAATACTTTTGGCTGTAGCCACAAATGAATAATCAATGATGTCAAGATCACGTGCCCAGCAACGGCTCTTACTCCATGGAAACCAAGGAAATTTGCAATTTTTCAACAGCTGGAGATGCCTGGCCCAATTGCGCATCCTTTGGCACCTTATTGATGTGGGTCAGTGTTCAATTGTACTTTTTACAGCGGATTGTATCAAGTACCTTGTGGTTTTTTTATATACAAATGGTGTGGTTTTTCTACATGTAGATAAAGACATTGAGTTTGTCTTCGACTTAGAAGTAAGACATTTGCTGGGTGAGTTAAATGGGCTTGGCCCAAAGATTTGACGTCGTCTGGGCTACCGAAGGGCACATAACTTATAATGAAAAGTTGAATATAGTAATGACCAGTCGCGATTGTACATAGTTAATGTAGCCGATTTCAATTAGCAAAAAGACCAGGCAAAAATCCAAAAGTAGAAAAACTGTTCCAATGCTGCTGGTAAGAGGCTAATCCGACGTATTTTGTGACGAGAAATCGAATGGTGCAAACCGCGTTGCTCTCCAACCAATACTTTTGGCTGTAGCCACAAATGAATAATCAATGATGTCAAGATCACGTGCCCAGCAACGGCTCTTACTCCATGGAAACCAAGGAAATTTGCAATTTTTCAACAGCTGGAGATGCCTGGCCCAATTGCGCTTCCTTTGGCACCTTGTTGATGTGGGTCAGTGTTCAATTGTACTTTTTACAGCGGATTGTATCAAGTACCTTGTGTTTTTTTTATATACAAATGGTGTGGTTTTTCTACATGTAGATAAAGACATTGAGTTTGTCTTCGACTTAGAAGTAAGACATTTGCTGGGTGAGTTAAATGGGCTTTGCCCAAAGATTTGACGTCGTCTGGGCTACCGAAGGGCACATAACTTATAATGAAATGTTGAATATAGTAATGACCAGTCGCGATTGTACATAGTTAATGTAGCCGATTTCAATTTGCAAAATGACCAGGCAAAAATCCAAAAGTGGAAAAACTGTTCCAATGCTGCTGGTAAGAGGCTAATCCGACGTATTTTGTGACGAGAAATCGAATGGTGCAAACCGCGTTGCTCTCCGACCAATACTTTTGGCTGTAGCCACAAATGAATAATCAATGATGTCAAGATCACGTGCCCAGCAACGGCTCTTACTCCATGGAAACCAAGGAAATTTGCAATTTTTCAACAGCTGGAGATGCCTGGCCCAATTGCGCATCCTTTGGCACCTTATTGATGTGGGTCAGTGTTCAATTGTACTTTTTACAGCGGATTGTATCAAGTACCTTGTGTTTTTTTTATATACAAATGGTGTGGTTTTTCTACATGTAGATAAAGACATTGAGTTTGTCTTCGACTTAGGAGTAAGACATTTGCTGGGTGAGTTAAATGGGCTTGGCCCAAAGATTTGACGTCGTCTGGGCTACCGAAGGGCACATAACTTATAATGAAATGTTGAATATAGTAATGACCAGTCGCGATTGTACATAGTTAATGTAGCCGATTTCAATTAGCAAAAAGACCAGGCAAAAATCCAAAAGTGGAAAAACTGTTCCAATGCTGCTGGTAAAAGACTAATCCGACGTATTTTGTGACGAGAAATCGAATGGTGCAAACCGCGTTGCTCTCCGACCAATACTTTTGGCTGTAGCCACAAGTGAATAATCAATGATGTCAAGATCACGTGCCCAGCAACGGCTCTTACTCCATGGAAACCAAGGAAATTTGCAATTTTTCAACAGCTGGAGATGCCTGGCCCAATTGCGCATCCTTTGGCACCTTATTGATGTGGGTCAGTGTTCAATTGTACTTTTTACAGCGGATTGTATGAAGTACCTTGTGGTTTTTTTATATACAAATGGTGTGGTTTTTCTACATGTAGATAAAGACATTGAGTTTGTCTTCGACTTAGAAGTAAGACATTTGCTGGGTGAGTTAAATGGGCTTTGCCCAAAGATTTGACGTCGTCTGGGCTACCGAAGGGCACATAACTTATAATGAAATGTTGAATATAGTAATGACCAGTCGCGATTGTACATAGTTAATGTAGCCGATTTCAATTAGCAAAAAGACCAGGCAAAAATCCAAAAGTAGAAAAACTGTTCCAATGCTGCTGGTAAAAGGCTAATCCGACGTATTTTGTGACGAGAAATCGAATGGTGCAAACCGCGTTGCTCTCCGACCAATACTTTTGGCTGTAGCCACAAATGAATAATCAATGATGTCAAGATCACGTGCCCAGCAACGGCTCTTACTCCATGGAAACCAAGGAAATTTGCAATTTTTCAACAGCTGGAGATGCCTGGCCCAATTGCGCATCCTTTGGCACCTTATTGATGTGGGTCAGTGTTCAATTGTACTTTTTACAGCGGATTGTATCAAGTACCTTGTGTTTTTTTTATATACAAATGGTGTGGTTTTTCTACATGTAGATAAAGACATTGAGTTTGTCTTCGACTTAGAAGTAAGACATTTGCTGGGTGAGTTAAATGGGCTTGGCCCAAAGATTTGACGTCGTCTGGGCTACCGAAGGGCACATAACTTATAATGAAAAGTTGAATATAGTAATGACCAGTCGCGATTGTACATAGTTAATGCAGCCGATTTCAATTAGCAAAAAAGACCAGGCAAAAATCCAAAAGTGGAAAAACTGTTCCAATGCTGCTGGTAAGAGGCTAATCCGACGTATTTTGTGACGAGAAATCGAATGGTGCAAACCGCGTTGCTCTCCGACCAATACTTTTGGCTGTAGCCACAAATGAATAATCAATGATGTCAAGATCACGTGCCCAGCAACGGCTCTTACTCCATGGAAACCATAGAAATTTGAATTTTTCAACAGCTGGAGATGCCTGGCCCAATTGCGCATCCTTTGGCACCTTATTGATGTGGGTCAGTGTTCAATTGTACTTTTTACAGCGGATTGTATCAAGTACCTTTTGTTTTTTTTATATACAAATGGTGTGGTTTTTCTACATGTAGATAAAGACATTGAGTTTGTCTTCGACTTAGAAGTAAGACATTTGCTGGGTGAGTTAAATGGGCTTTGCCCAAAGATTTGACGTCGTCTGGGCTACCGAAGGGCACATAACTTATAATGAAATGTTGAATATAGTAATGACCAGTCGCGATTGTACATAGTTAATGCAGCCGATTTCAATTCGCAAAAAGACCAGGCAAAAATCCAAAAGTAGAAAAACTGTTCCAATGCTGCTGGTAAGAGGCTAATCCGACGTATTTTGTGACGAGAAATCGAATGGTGCAAACCGCGTTGCTCTCCGACCAATACTTTTGGCTGTAGCCACAAATGAATAATCAATGATGTCAAGATCACGTGCCCAGCAACGGCTCTTACTCCATGGAAACCAAGGAAATTTGCAATTTTTCAACAGCTGGAGATGCCTGGCCCAATTGCGCATCCTTTGGCACCTTATTGATGTGGGTCAGTGTTCAATTGTTCTTTTTACAGCGGATTGTATCAAGTACCTTTTGTTTTTTTTACATACAAATGGTGTGGTTTTTCTACATGTAGATAAAGACATTGAGTTTGTCTTCGACTTAGAAGTAAGACATTTGTTGGGTGAGTTAAATGGGCTTGACCCAAAGATTTGACGTCGTCTGGGCTACCGAAGGGCACATAACTTATAATGAAAAGTTGAATATAGTAATGACCAGTCGCGATTGTACATAGTTAATGCAGCCGATTTCAATTAGCAAAAAGACCAGGCAAAAATCCAAAAGTGGAAAAACTGTTCCAATGCTGCTGGTAAGAGGCTAATCCGACGTATTTTGTGACGAGAAATCGAATGGTGCAAACCGCGTTGCTCTCCGACCAATACTTTTGGCTGTAGCCACAAATGAATAATCAATGATGTCAAGATCACGTGCCCAGCAACGGCTCTTACTCCATGGAAACCAAGGAAATTTGCAATTTTTCAACAGCTGGAGATGCCTGGCCCAATTGCGCATCCTTTGGCACCTTATTGATGTGGGTCAGTGTTCAATTGTACTTTTTACAGCGGGTTGTATCAAGTACCTTGTGTTTTTTTTATATACAAATGGTGTGGTTTTTCTACATGTAGATAAAGACATTGAGTTTGTCTTCGACTTAGAAGTAAGACATTTGCTGGGTGAGTTAAATGGGCTTGGCCCAAAGATTTGACGTCGTCTGGGCTACCGAAGGGCACATAACTTATAATGAAATGTTGAATATAGTAATGACCAGTCGCGATTGTACATAGTTAATGCAGCCGATTTCAATTAGCAAAAAGACCAGGCAAAAATCCAAAAGTAGAAAAACTGTTCCAATGCTGCTGGTAAGAGGCTAATCCGACGTATTTTGTGACGAGAAATCGAATGGTGCAAACCGCGCTGCTCTCCGACCAATACTTTTGGCTGTAGCCACAAATGAATAATCAATGATGTCAAGATCACGTGCCCAGCAACGGCTCTTACTCCATGGAAACCATAGAAATTTGCAATTTTTCAACAGCTGGAGATGCCTGGCCCAATTGCGCATCCTTTGGCACCTTATTGATGTGGGTCAGTGTTCAATTGTACTTTTTACAGCGGATTGTATCAAGTACCTTTTGTTTTTTTTATATACAAATGGTGTGGTTTTTCTACATGTAGATAAAGACATTGAGTTTGTCTTCGACTTAGAAGTAAGACATTTGCTGGGTGAGATAAATGGGCTTGGCCCAAAGATTTGACGTCGTCTGGGCTACCGAAGGGCACATAACTTATAATGAAAAGTTGAATATAGTAATGACCAGTCGCGATTGTACATAGTTAATGTAGCCGATTTCAATTCGCAAAAAGACCAGGCAAAAATCCAAAAGTGGAAAAACTGTTCCAATGCTGCTGGTAAGAGGCTAATCCGACGTATTTTGTGACGAGAAATCGAATGGTGCAAACCGCGTTGCTCTCCAACCAATACTTTTGGCTGTAGCCACAAATGAATAATCAATGATGTCAAGATCACGTGCCCAGCAACGGCTCTTACTCCATGGAAACCAAGGAAATTTGCAATTTTTCAACAGCTGGAGATGCCTGGCCCAATTACGCATCCTTTGGCACCTTATTGATGTGGGTCAGTGTTCAATTGTACTTTTTACAGCGGATTGTATCAAGTACCTTGTGTTTTTTTTATATACAAATGGTGTGGTTTTTCTACATGTAGATAAAGACATTGAGTTTGTCTTCGACTTAGAAGTAAGACATTTGCTGGGTGAGTTAAATGGGTTTGGCCCAAAGATTTGACGTCGTCTGGGCTACCGAAGGGCACATAACTTATAATGAAAAGTTGAATATAGTAATGACCAGTCGCGATTGTACATAGTTAATGTAGCCGATTTCAATTACCAAAAAGACCAGGCAAAAATCCAAAAGTAGAAAAACTGTTCCAATGCTGCTGGTAAGAGGCTAATCCGACGTATTTTGTGACGAGAAATCGAATGGTGCAAACCGCGTTGCTCTCCGACCAATACTTTTGGCTGTAGCCACAAATGAATAATCAATGATGTCAAGATCACGTGCCCAGCAACGGCTCTTACTCCATGGAAACCAAGGAAATTTGCAATTTTTCAACAGCTGGAGATGCCTGGCCCAATTGCGCATCCTTTGGCACCTTATTGATGTGGGTCAGTGTTCAATTGTACTTTTACAGCGGATTGTATCAAGTACCTTTTGTTTTTTTTATATACAAATGGTGTGGTTTTTCTACATGTAGATAAAGACATTGAGTTTGTCTTCGACTTAGAAGTAAGACATTTGCTGGGTGAGTTAAATGGGCTTGGCCCAAAGATTTGACGTCGTCTGGGCTACCGAAGGGCACATAACTTATAATGAAAAGTTGAATATAGTAATGACCAGTTCGCGATTGTACATAGTTAATGCAGCCGATTTCAATTAGCAAAAAGACCAGGCAAAAATCCAAAAGTGGAAAAACTGTTCCAATGCTGCTGGTAAGAGGCTAATCCGACGTATTTTGTGACGAGAAATCGAATGGTGCAAACCGCGTTGCTCTCCGACCAATACTTTTGGCTGTAGCCACAAATGAATAATCAATGATGTCAAGATCACGTGCCCAGCAACGGCTCTTACTCCATGGAAACCAAGGAAATTTGCAATTTTTCAACAGCTGGAGATGCCTGGCCCAATTGCGCATCCTTTGGCGCCTTATTGATGTGGGTCAGTGTTCAATTGTACTTTTTACAGCGGATTGTATCAAGTACCTTTTGTTTTTTTTATATACAAATGGTGTGGTTTTTCTACATGTAGATAAAGACATTGAGTTTGTCTTCGACTTAGAAGTAAGACATTTGCTGGGTGAGTTAAATGGGCTTGGCCCAAAGATTTGACGTCGTCTGGGCTACCGAAGGGCACATAACTTATAATGAAAAAGTTGAATATAGTAATGACCAGTCGCGATTGTACATAGTTAATGTAGCCGATTTCAATTAGCAAAAAGACCAGGCAAAAATCCAAAAGTAGAAAAACTGTTCCAATGCTGCTGGTAAGAGGCTAATCCGACGTATTTTGTGACGAGAAATCGAATGGTGCAAACCGCGTTGCTCTCCGACCAATACTTTTGGCTGTAGCCACAAATGAATAATCAATGATGTCAAGATCACGTGCCCAGCAACGGCTCTTACTCCATGGAAACCATAGAAATTTGCAATTTTTCAACAGCTGGAGATGCCTGGCCCAATTGCGCATCCTTTGGCACCTTATTGATGTGGGTCAGTGTTCAATTGTACTTTTTACAGCGGATTGTATCAAGTACCTTTTGTTTTTTTTATATACAAATGGTGTGGTTTTTCTACATGTAGATAAAGACATTGAGTTTGTCTTCGACTTAGAAGTAAGACATTTGCTGGGTGAGTTAAATGGGTTTGGCCCAAAGATTTGACGTCGTCTGGGCTACCGAAGGGCACATAACTTATAATGAAAAGTTGAATATAGTAATGACCAGTCGCGATTGTACATAGTTAATGTAGCCGATTTCAATTCGCAAAAAGACCAGGCAAAAATCCAAAAGTAGAAAAACTGTTCCAATGCTGCTGGTAAGAGGCTAATCCGACGTATTTTGTGACGAGAAATCGAATGGTGCAAACCGCGTTGCTCTCCGACCAATACTTTTGGCTGTAGCCACAAATGAATAATCAATGATGTCAAGATCACGTGCCCAGCAACGGCTCTTACTCCATGGAAACCATAGAAACTTGCAATTTTTCAACAGCTGGAGATGCCTGGCCCAATTGCGCATCTTTTGGCGCCTTATTGATGTGGGTCAGTGTTCAATTGTACTTTTTACAGCGGACTGTATCAAGTACCTTGTGTTTTTTTATATACAAATGGTGTGGTTTTTCTACATGTAGATAAAGACATTGAGTTTGTCTTCGACTTAGAAGTAAGACATTTGCTGGGTGAGTTAAATGGGCTTGGCCCAAAGATTTGACGTCGTCTGGGCTACCGAAGGGCACATAACTTATAATGAAATGTTGAATATAGTAATGACCAGTCGCGATTGTACATAGTTAATGTAGCCGATTTCAATTACCAAAATGACCAGGCAAAAATCCAAAAGTGGAAAAACTGTTCCAATGCTGCTGGTAAGAGGCTAATCCGACGTATTTTGTGACGAGAAATCGAATGGTGCAAACCGCGTTGCTCTCCGACCAATACTTTTGGCTGTAGCCACAAATGAATAATCAATGATGTCAAGATCACGTGCCCAGCAACGGCTCTTACTCCATGGAAACCAAGGAAATTTGCAATTTTTCAACAGCTGGAGATGCCTGGCCCAATTGCGCATCCTTTGGCACCTTATTGATGTGGGTCAGTGTTCAATTGTACTTTTTACAGCGGATTGTATCAAGTACCTTGTGTTTTTTTTATATACAAATGGTGTGGTTTTTCTACATGTAGATAAAGACATTGAGTTTGTCTTCGACTTAGAAGTAAGACATTTGCTGGGTGAGTTAAATGGGCTTGGCCCAAAGATTTGACGTCGTCTGGGCTACCGAAGGGCACATAACTTATAATGAAAAGTTGAATATAGTAATGACCAGTCGCGATTGTACATAGTTAATGTAGCCGATTTCAATTCGCAAAAAGACCAGGCAAAAATCCAAAAGTAGAAAAACTGTTCCAATGCTGCTGGTAAGAGGCTAATCCGACGTATTTTGTGACGAGAAATCGAATGGTGCAAACCGCGTTGCTCTCCGACCAATACTTTTGGCTGTAGCCACAAATGAATAATCAATGATGTCAAAATCACGTGCCCAGCAACGGCTCTTACTCCATGGAAACCAAGGAAATTTGCAATTTTTCAACAGCTGGAGATGCCTGGCCCAATTGCGCATCCTTTGGCACCTTATTGATGTGGGTCAGTGTTCAATTGTACTTTTTACAGCGGATTGTATCAAGTACCTTGTGTTTTTTTTATATACAAATGGTGTGGTTTTTCTCCATGTAGATAAAGACATTGAGTTTGTCTTCGACTTAGGAGTAAGACATTTGCTGGGTGAGTTAAATGGGCTTGGCCCAAAGATTTGACGTCGTCTGGGCTACCGAAGGGCACATAACTTATAATGAAATGTTGAATATAGTAATGACCAGTCGCGATTGTACATAGTTAATGTAGCCGATTTCAATTCGCAAAAAGACCAGGCAAAAATCCAAAAGTGGAAAAACTGTTCCAATGCTGCTGGTAAGAGGCTAATCCGACGTATTTTGTGACGAGAAATCGAATGGTGCAAACCGCGTTGCTCTCCGACCAATACTTTTGGCTGTAGCCACAAGTGAATAATCAATGATGTCAAGATCACGTGCCCAGCAACGGCTCTTACTCCATGGAAACCAAGGAAATTTGCAATTTTTCAACAGCTGGAGATGCCTGGCCCAATTGCGCATCCTTTGGCACCTTATTGATGTGGGTCAGTGTTCAATTGTACTTTTTACAGCGTATTGTATCAAGTACCTTTTGTTTTTTTTATATACAAATGGTGTGGTTTTTCTACATGTAGATAAAGACATTGAGTTTGTCTTCGATTTAGAAGTAAGACATTTGGTGGGTGAGTTAATTGGGCTTGGCCCAAAGATTTGACGTCGTCTGGGCTACCGAAGGGCACATAACTTATAATGAAATGTTGAATATAGTAATGACCAGTCGCGATTGTACATAGTTAATGTAGCCGATTTCAATTCGCAAAAAGACCAGGCAAAAATCCAAAAGTAGAAAAACTGTTCCAATGCTGCTGGTAAGAGGCTAATCCGACGTATTTTGTGACGAGAAATCGAATGGTGCAAACCGCGTTGCTCTCCGACCAATACTTTTGGCTGTAGCCACAAATGAATAATCAATGATGTCAAGATCACGTGCCCAGCAACGGCTCTTACTCCATGGAAACCATAGAAATTTGCAATTTTTCAACAGCTGGAGATGCCTGGCCCAATTGCGCATCTTTTGGCGCCTTATTGATGTGGGTCAGTGTTCAATTGTACTTTTTACAGCGGATTGTATCAAGTACCTTGTGTTTTTGTTATATACAAATGGTGTGGTTTTTCTACATGTAGATAAAGACATTGAGTTTGTCTTCGACTTAGAAGTAAGACATTTGCTGGGTGAGTTAAATGGGCTTGGCCCAAAGATTTGACGTCGTCTGGGCTACCGAAGGGCACATAACTTATAATGAAAAGTTGAATATAGTAATGACCAGTCGCGATTGTACATAGTTAATGTAGCCGATTTCAATTAGCAAAATGAGCAGGCAAAAATCCAAAAGTGGAAAAACTGTTCCAATGCTGCTGGTAAGAGGCTAATCCGACGTATTTTGTGACGAGAAATCGAATGGTGCAAACCGCGTTGCTCTCCGACCAATACTTTTGGCTGTAGCCACAAATGAATAATCAATGATGTCAAGATCACGTGCCCAGCAACGGCTCTTACTCCATGGAAACCAAGGAAATTTGCAATTTTTCAACAGCTGGAGATGCCTGGCCCAATTGCGCATCCTTTGGCACCTTATTGATGTGGGTCAGTGTTCAATTGTACTTTTTACAGCGTATTGTATCAAGTACCTTTTGTTTTTTTTATATACAAATGGTGTGGTTTTTCTACATGTAGATAAAGACATTGAGTTTGTCTTCGATTTAGAAGTAAGACATTTGGTGGGTGAGTTAATTGGGCTTGGCCCAAAGATTTGACGTCGTCTGGGCTACCGAAGGGCACATAACTTATAATGAAATGTTGAATATAGTAATGACCAGTCGCGATTGTACATAGTTAATGTAGCCGATTTCAATTAGCAAAAAGACCAGGCAAAAATCCAAAAGTAGAAAAACTGTTCCAATGCTGCTGGTAAGAGGCTAATCCGACGTATTTTGTGACGAGAAATCGAATGGTGCAAACCGCGTTGCTCTCCGACCAATACTTTTGGCTGTAGCCACAAATGAATAATCAATGATGTCAAGATCACGTGCCCAGCAACGGCTCTTACTCCATGGAAACCAAGGAAATTTGCAATTTTTCAACAGCTGGAGATGCCTGGCCCAATTGCGCATCCTTTGGCACCTTATTGATGTGGGTCAGTGTTCAATTGTACTTTTTACAGCGGATTGTATCAAGTACCTTTTGTTTTTTTTATATACAAATGGTGTGGTTTTTATGCATGTAGATAAAGACATTGAGTTTGTCTTCGACTTAGAAGTAAGACATTTGTTGGGTGAGTTAAATGGGCTTGGCCCAAAGATTTGACGTCGTCTGGGCTACCGAAGGGCACATAACTTATAATGAAAAGTTGAATATAGTAATGACCAGTCGCGATTGTACATAGTTAATGTAGCCGATTTCAATTCGCAAAAAGACCAGGCAAAAATCCAAAAGTAGAAAAACTGTTCCAATGCTGCTGGTAAGAGGCTAATCCGACGTATTTTGTGACGAGAAATCGAATGGTGCAAACCGCGTTGCTCTCCAACCAATACTTTTGGCTGTAGCCACAAATGAATAATCAATGATGTCAAGATCACGTGCCCAGCAACGGCTCTTACTCCATGGAAACCAAGGAAATTTGCAATTTTTCAACAGCTGGAGATGCCTGGCCCAATTGCGCATCCTTTGGCACCTTATTGATGTGGGTCAGTGTTCAATTGTACTTTTTACAGCGGATTGTATCAAGTACCTTGTGTTTTTTTTATATGCAAATGGTGTGGTTTTTCTACATGTAGATAAAGACATTAAGTTTGTCTTCGACTTAGAAGTAAGACATTTGCTGGGTGAGTTAAATGGGCTTGGCCCAAAGATTTGACGTCGTCTGGGCTACCGAAGGGCACATAACTTATAATGAAATGTTGAATATAGTAATGACCAGTCGCGATTGTACATAGTTAATGTAGCCGATTTCAATTCGCAAAAAGACCAGGCAAAAATCCAAAAGTAGAAAAACTGTTCCAATGCTGCTGGTAAGAGGCTAATCCGACGTATTTTGTGACGAGAAATCGAATGGTGCAAACCGCGTTGCTCTCCGACCAATACTTTTGGCTGTAGCCACAAATGAATAATCAATGATGTCAAGATCACGTGCCCAGCAACGGCTCTTACTCCATGGAAACCAAGGAAATTTGCAATTTTTCAACAGCTGGAGATGCCTGGCCCAATTGCGCATCCTTTGGCACCTTATTGATGTGGGTCAGTGTTCAATTGTACTTTTTACAGCGGATTGTATCAAGTACCTTGTGTTTTTTTTATATAGAAATGGTGTGGTTTTTCTACATGTAGATAAAGACATTGAGTTTGTCTTCGACTTAGAAGTAAGACATTTGTTGGGTGAGTTAAATGGGCTTGGCCCAAAGATTTGACGTCGTCTGGGCTGCCGAAGGGCACATAACTTATAATGAAAAGTTGAATATAGTAATGACCAGTCGCGATTGTACATAGTTAATGTAGCCGATTTCAATTAGCAAAGAGACCAGGCAAAAATCCAAAAGTGGAAAAACTGTTCCAATGCTAACATAATTCACAAGATGGCGTCTATCGAATAAGGCGGACCAGTGAGAGGTGGTAATCCTGGCTGACTTGAGAGTTTCCCTAAGTTGATTCACATATGTTTGTGTGGATATGTTCTACATTTGGTAATTTGGGCAATCAAGCGTGAAGATAGAGTTTATGAAGCAGAGAATTGCTAAAATCAGTGACTGCAAAAACAGTGCTTGTGACTTACCTGTTGATCCAGCCTGAACAACAACAACACCATGAACCAACCTCGGATTGAGTCTCTCTTCAGTGGGGCGTGCACTGAAAAGGTAACTGCTAGTACTAACTCTGATATAGTCCAAAATGAAAATTCGAAGACGTCACCTGGAATTCCTGCTAGTAGTAACCTTGCTCAGCCCTCAAGAACGGCAATATCAAGATTTTCAGGAAAACGTAAACTGAATCTGGTCGCCAAAAATCCCAGCATTAAAAGATTGAATTCATTACCCGACATTCAGTCCCTAATTTGTGCTGATCGATGTGAGGACGAAACCGAGTTATACGAGGTAACAAACGTCAAGGCTGGAACTGACACTAACTTTCTTACCGAGAGCATATTGACACCTCAAGTCAGCAAACATCTAAATTGCCTAATCCTGAATGCTGTAGAAACGGCTTTAAAACCACTAATTGAGCTAGTATCGTCGAGTAAGAATGACATAACAACCCTTGCACGTAAAAGTTGACAGTCTACAACTAGAAATTGCTGACAGGGATAAGACAATTTGTGAATGTAAGGCTGAAATATCATATCTAAAATCTGAACTGGCAATCGTCAATTCCCTACTCAGAAAAAGCTCAGAAGAAAATATGCGACAAAAGGATGAATTCCAGTCCCTTTTAGACAGCCGAACAATATAGTAGACGAGAGTGTCTGCGGATTTCTGGCCTTTCACTTCAACCAGGTGAAACGACTGATGACGCGGTGTGCCGACTTGCAAGTCATCTTAATATTGAAATGTGTAAAAAAGATATCTCGCGTTCACATTTTATTGGAAAAAACCAGTCCCAGATAATCGTTAGGTTTGTTTCGTACCGAACCAGATCTGAACTGATTAGAGCACGTCCATTACTGAAGAGCGCCAATGGTTACACAGGGGTGTATATAAATGAAGATCTCACGAAAACTAGGTATAAGCTCTTTAAAAGATTACTTCAAAAGAAGAAAGAAGGTGTGATTTTCTCAGCCTGGACACACGACGGAAATGTGTTCTATTGTTCCCAAGACGGGGGAGTGAAGGTGCAGGTGGCTTCTGAATGGAATCTCGAGAACATGTAATCAACCTGGTCAAATCACTTTTCCCGTGCAGGATACAGGAGTGTTCATACTTTAATCATTAAAGACAGCCGACCGATGTGCTTTCTGTATAGTAACTCTGACTGTACATGCGTGTCTACTAACACAAAAGTGCGGTCTGCTGCCGTAACTTACGTAATAGCAGATAATATGTACGCTACTCCAACACAAACTGCTGCTCAATGTCTCTCTCTAAAACACTTGACTTGATCAACAATATAGTACTCACAACGAATTGGTCTTGGACATGTGTAAATGGCCGTGTAAATGTACATGTATACATACATATATCCATATATCTGCATAAGTAAGCCCGAAAAATTAAAAAATTTATCTGATAGTTAAGAATATATAAATGTATATATGCATTTGGCCATGACACATTAAATATTCCAGTTCAATTACCGGATAAATTTCGAATTAAACTACAAATATTAGGGAACAATAAATATATGAAGTAGACGGGAAAATGACGTCATTATGTTTGTGTACCAAGCTACAGGGTACCAAAAGTGAAAAGTCACGGTTAACAAAACGTACAATCTATTTGTATTGTCTTTGACCATTTTTCAGTATCCTTCCAGTGAGCCCAAATCGTTGTTTATCCGATAAGTAGATAAATAATTACCATTCAAAACTATACGGAAGATTGGCCCTCATTTCTGATTAATAGTTGTCTCCTTTAGGCAAATCCCAATTCTCTATATATAAGTTGAAAATACTCACCTTAGTGATAATATTTGTAAACAAACTGTCATTGTTAATAAATTCCTCATGATACTTTATTGTGCCAGTAACCCACCTCTCCCTATACGCTTCTGTCTGGGACTGGTGCTTCTGAGGACGTACTATGTACGCACCTTTACACCTCATATTTTTTGTGATTTATTTTGAAATTCTTACTTGTATGTACTGGACTATGTTACACGTGATCTTACCGATAACTACATGCGTAATAAACAAAAATTCGAGCTGTTATCAAGTGAGTACGATGGTAACCAGGCTAGAACATGTGCTTCTTTCTTTCTTAAATGTTGTTACGTCATGGATTACCTAAGTCAATATCGTGTGGCAATCGGGACTTGGTATAACTTTGTGTGCTGTAAAAGCAGGGTGCACCTAATCAAACTTATAAACTTGCTGAATGAATTAACAGTGATTTGTAATGCTACTGACTCTTTACTATTTTGTGTTATTATAGGTATTCTTTGTAGGTTAAACAACTTGAATTACGTTTTAATTGTCATTATCGCATTACTGCTGCGATGCGGAGATATACATAAAAATCCGGGACCACCAAGCTCGCATAACTTAAGATGTTGTCATTTTAATGCTAGGAGCCTTCTGGCTCAGTCTGATGATCAAATGTCATCATATTCTAAGTTAGACGAAGTCTCAACCGTACTTGTAAATGAACATGATTACGATATTATTTGTGTAACAGAAACTTGGCTTAGTTCTGCCATACCAGATGAAAGAGTTAATATAGAAGGGTACTACATTATAAGGAAAGGCAGAGATATTCATGGTGGGGGTGTTGCCATTTATTGTAAGTCATCATTGAATATCACACGCAGATTAGATCTTGAAAATGAAAATGAAATGCTATGGATTACAATTGAATTGTTCAATAGAAGTGTATTAGTTGCTGTATGTTACCGCCCTCCTAACCAATCAACGGAATCACGGGATCTTTTTATTGATAACTTTGATTCTACTCTTACTTCTGTTATATCAGAAAACCCACATGCTTTACTAATATTTGGTGATTTTAACGATCGCTGCACTGATTGGAATAAATACCATGATAAGAGTGAATTAAAAATGAAACTTTTCGACCTTTTGGCTGGAAAAAATTTATTTCAAATACTGAATGAGCCGACAAGATATACGGAAGATAGTGCTTATTTATTAGATCTAATAATCACTGACAATATGAGATATGTAATAGATTACGGAGTGGCTTGTCCCATGGCTAATCTTGACCACTGCACGATCTATTGTAAACTGGATGTTCTTTGCAATGATAAACCTAAATCTTTTAAAAGACATGTATGGGACCTTAAATGTGCTGATATAGACCGTCTACGTAACTTACTGTCTGTCTCACCCTGGGATATATGTGACGTTTTCACTGATATAAGTGACAAAGTGTATGCATGGTCAAATCTTTTTCTGTCATGCAGTAAGGAAACTATCCCAAATAAAGAAATTACCGTGAGACCTCGCGACAAGCCCTGGATGACCAATGATGTGCGATATAAGTTACGAATTCGAAACAGATGCTTTAAAAAGTATAAAAGATCTAAAAATGAAAAAGATAAATTTCGCTTCTATATAGCCAGAAGGGAGGCCAACACAGCCAAAAGAGAGGCTATTCGTCGCTATGCTACACGTCTAAAAACCAAACTATCTGACCCAAATCTAGATACCAAGACTTACTGGTCTTCAATGAAATCAATGTTGGGTTCTAAAGCAAAACCTCCAATACCACCACTACTTGTAAATGGTAAAAATGTGTCCAGTGATATTGATAAGGCCAATGCTTTCTGTGCATTCTTTGCATCACATTCTGACCTTCCATCTCCTGTCCCCGACTTGCCGGACTTCTCCTTCGTTACTACAACTCGTTTAAACAGTATACAAATAACTGAAAAGGAAGTCGGCCAGTGTCTCAGTTCGTTAAATACACAAAAGGCATCAGGTCCGGATGGGATCAGTAATTTTATGTTGCAGAGTGCAGCAGGAAGTATAACACCCTCGCTTACTAAACTATTTAACTCTTCATTACAAAACGGCGTCTTTCCGTCCGCGTGGAAAAGGTGCCGCGTTTGCCCAGTATTTAAAAAAGGTGATCGACATTGTATTTCTAACTACAGACCAGTATGTCTTCATCCATCGATATCCAAAGTATTTGAAAAAGTCGTCTATAAACATTTATATCAATATCTTACGATAAACAATATTCTTATTCCTCACAATGCAGGATTCAAAAGTGGTGATTCAACTATCTGTCAACTAACTAAAATCGTCCATAATATTTATAAAGGTTTAGACAACGGTAATGATATGTGTTTGGTATTCTTGGATGTGAGCAAAGCCTTTGACAAGGTTTGGCACACAGGTTTACTATTTAAGTTGAGGCAGATGGGTATTGGAGGAATGTTACTGGCGTGGATAAATGATTACTTATCTGATCGATCAATCTCTGTTTGCCTCAACGGTAAAGAATCTAGCTCGAATCCTACGTACTCAGGAGTTCCTCAGGGCTCTGTACTTGGTCCTTTGTTGTTTCTTATCTTCATAAATGATATAAATACTAATATTGAATGTGACATAAATATATTTGCTGACGACACATCCTTGTTAGAAGAAATTAAAGATTTACCAGTCTCAGAAACTAGACTGAACCGTGACCTTAGCAAGTTAGCATCGTGGGCAAATCAATGGTGTGTCACATTCAATGCTCTTAAGACAGTTTATTTACTTGTATCATTAAAGGGAAATCCTTCCTATCCCAAACTGTATCTTAATGGCACGGAGGTGAAGAGCGTTCAGTCCCACAAACACCTTGGGATCTTTTTACAACACAATGGGAAATGGGACGAACACATTAGAAACTTAGTTAATAAATGTAACAAAAAACTGAGTATTCTCAACCGATGTAAGAAATGCCTTACCCGAAAATGTTTGAAAACTCTATACTTCAGTCAAATAAGATCTACCATCGAATATGGTGACATCCTGTTTGATAATTGCGGTATAGTGTTGTCTCAAAAACTTGAAACAATTCAGCGAAGAGCTGCTCTTCTCTGTTCTGGGGGCCTACGTCGGACATCGTATAGTAAATTATTAAATGAACTAAGATGGGAACCCGCTTTATGTGAGACGTAGATCCCACAGAATTCTTCTTTTCCCTAAAATTATAAATGGGCTATCGCCTCCTTATTTGAAAAAATTACTACCATGCGGAAATGAAGCTGTCGTCAGTACATACAATCTACGAAATAAGCACAACATCCGTCTTCCCAAAGGTCGTATCCAGTTGTACATGTCGTCATTTATTCCCCAAACAATTAAAGATTGGAATTCAATACGACTCTCTAGAAAAGCTTAAATCCTATCTTAAACCTAGTTTTGTTGACAGCATTACTATTTCCGTACTGTACGATTCTTTTGTAACATTTTCCTCGATACTGTATTGTAGGATGCGGATGGGACTGAGCGCTCTTCACGCAGACTTATTTACCAATGGCCTTTCAGATAACCAGTCTGGTCATAAATGTAATTACAAATGTGAAAATTCTCATCATTTTCTTATTGAATGTCCCGCATATGCCGCTCAAAGGAAGCACATGTTCGACAGGTTTACTAAAACGAATTCTCCAAATGCTCACTTATCTATTTTCCTTCCGCATTGCTCAAAACATATCTCAAATATTTTACTTTTTGGATCAAATGACCTATCTCTTAAAGACAATAAAACCATATTCTGTTCTGTGCACAAATTCGTTCAAGATACTCGAAGATTTATCCATCGTACTCACCAAATAGTTCAAACAAGCTCCTTTTAAGGTACAAAGTGCTAAGACTGAAACCCATTCCTAAATCTGTTTATATAATCGGTACTTAATGCAGTATATGAGTGTGTGCAGTATTGGATGCCTATGTGTATTGTAAATATTGTAAATATTTTATTCTTCACTATCAAGTTTTAATTATATAAATGTATGATGTATATAAGTTTGAGGAGACCCCCTAGTGATCCATGGGTTGTGGGATATCCTCAGTAAACAAATAAAGAATTAAATTAAAAATTAAATTAAATTAATACTGCTGGTAAGAGGCTAATCCGACGTATTTTGTGACGAGAAATCGAATGGTGCAAACCGCGTTGCTCTCCGACCAATACTTTTGGCTGTAGCCACAAATGAATAATCAATGATGTCAAGATCACGTGCCCAGCAACGGCTCTTACTCCATGGAAACCAAGGAAATTTGCAATTTTTCAACAGCTGGAGATGCCTGGCCCAATTGCGCATCCTTTGGCACCTTATTGATGTGGGTCAGTGTTCAATTGTACTTTTTACAGCGGATTGTATCAAGTACCTTGTGTTTTTTTTATATACAAATGGTGTGGTTTTTCTACATGTAGATAAAGACATTGAGTTTGTCTTCGACTTAGGAGTAAGACATTTGCTGGGTGAGTTAAATGGGCTTGGCCCAAAGATTTGACGTCGTCTGGGCTACCGAAGGGCACATAACTTATAATGAAATGTTGAATATAGTAATGACCAGTCGCGATTGTACATAGTTAATGTAGCCGATTTCAATTAGCAAAAAGACCAGGCAAAAATCCAAAAGTGGAAAAACTGTTCCAATGCTGCTGGTAAGAGACTAATCCGACGTATTTTGTGACGAGAAATCGAATGGTGCAAACCGCGTTGCTCTCCGACCAATACTTTTGGCTGTAGCCACAAGTGAATAATCAATGATGTCAAGATCACGTGCCCAGCAACGGCTCTTACTCCATGGAAACCAAGGAAATTTGCAATTTTTCAACAGCTGGAGATGCCTGGCCCAATTGCGCATCCTTTGGCACCTTATTGATGTGGGTCAGTGTTCAATTGTACTTTTTACAGCGGATTGTATCAAGTACCTTGTGGTTTTTTTATATACAAATGGTGTGGTTTTTCTACATGTAGATAAAGACATTGAGTTTGTCTTCGACTTAGAAGTAAGACATTTGCTGGGTGAGTTAAATGGGCTTGGCCCAAAGATTTGACGTCGTCTGGGCTACCGAAGGGCACATAACTTATAATGAAAAGTTGAATATAGTAATGACCAGTCGCGATTGTACATAGTTAATGTAGCCGAATTCAATTCGCAAAAAGACCAGGCAAAAATCCAAAAGTGGAAAAACTGTTCCAATGCTGCTGGTAAGAGGCTAATCCGACGTATTTTGTGACGAGAAATCGAATGGTGCAAACCGCGTTGCTCTCCGACCAATACTTTTGGCTGTAGCCACAAATGAATAATCAATGATGTCAAGATCACGTGCCCAGCAACGGCTCTTACTCCATGGAAACCAAGGAAATTTGCAATTTTTCAACAGCTGGAGATGCCTGGCCCAATTGCGCATCCTTTGGCACCTTATTGATGTGGGTCAGTGTTCAATTGTACTTTTTACAGCGGATTGTATCAAGTACCTTGTGTTTTTTTTATATACAAATGGTGTGGTTTTTCTACATGTAGATAAAGACATTGAGTTTGTCTTCGACTTAGGAGTAAGACATTTGCTGGGTGAGTTAAATGGGCTTGGCCCAAAGATTTGACGTCGTCTGGGCTACCGAAGGGCACATAACTTATAATGAAATGTTGAATATAGTAATGACCAGTCGCGATTGTACATAGTTAATGTAGCCGATTTCAATTAGCAAAAAGACCAGGCAAAAATCCAAAAGTGGAAAAACTGTTCCAATGCTGCTGGTAAGAGGCTAATCCGACGTATTTTGTGACGAGAAATCGAATGGTGCAAACCGCGTTGCTCTCCGACCAATACTTTTGGCTGTAGCCACAAGTGAATAATCAATGATGTCAAGATCACGTGCCCAGCAACGGCTCTTACTCCATGGAAACCAAGGAAATTTGCAATTTTTCAACAGCTGGAGATGCCTGGCCCAATTGCGCATCCTTTGGCACCTTATTGATGTGGGTCAGTGTTCAATTGTACTTTTTACAGCGGATTGTATCAAGTACCTTGTGGTTTTTTTATATACAAATGGTGTGGTTTTTCTACATGTAGATAAAGACATTGAGTTTGTCTTCGACTTAGAAGTAAGACATTTGCTGGGTGAGTTAAATGGGCTTGGCCCAAAGATTTGACGTCGTCTGGGCTACCGAAGGGCACATAACTTATAATGAAAAGTTGAATATAGTAATGACCAGTCGCGATTGTACATAGTTAATGTAGCCGAATTCAATTCGCAAAAAGACCAGGCAAAAATCCAAAAGTGGAAAAACTGTTCCAATGCTGCTGGTAAGAGGCTAATCCGACGTATTTTGTGACGAGAAATCGAATGGTGCAAACCGCGTTGCTCTCCGACCAATACTTTTGGCTGTAGCCACAAATGAATAATCAATGATGTCAAGATCACGTGCCCAGCAACGGCTCTTACTCCATGGAAACCAAGGAAATTTGCAATTTTTCAACAGCTGGAGATGCCTGGCCCAATTGCGCATCCTTTGGCACCTTATTGATGTGGGTCAGTGTTCAATTGTACTTTTTACAGCGGATTGTATCAAGTACCTTGTGTTTTTTTTATATACAAATGGTGTGGTTTTTCTACATGTAGATAAAGACATTGAGTTTGTCTTCGACTTAGAAGTAAGACATTTGCTGGGTGAGTTAAATGGGTTTGGCCCAAAGATTTGACGTCGTCTGGGCTACCGAAGGGCACATAACTTATAATGAAAAATTGAATATAGTAATGACCAGTCGCGATTGTACATAGCTAATGTAGCCGATTTCAATAAGCAAAAAGACCAGGCAAAAATCCAAAAGTGGAAAAACTGTTCCAATGCTGCTGGTAAGAGGCTAATCCGACGTATTTTGTGACGAGAAATCGAATGGTGCAAACCGCGTTGCTCTCCGACCAATACTTTTGGCTGTAGCCACAAATGAATAATCAATGATGTCAAGATCACGTGCCCAGCAACGGCTCTTACTCCATGGAAACCATAGAAATTTGCAATTTTTCAACAGCTGGAGATGCCTGGCCCAATTGCGCATCTTTTGGCACCTTATTGATGTGGGTCAGTGTTCAATTGTACTTTTTACAGCGCATTGTATCAAGTACCTTTTGTTTTTTTTATATACAAATGGTGTGGTTTTTCTACATGTAGATAAAGACATTGAGTTTGTCTTCGACTTAGAAGTAAGACATTTGCTGGGTGAGATAAATGGGCTTGGCCCAAAGATTTGACGTCGTCTGGGCTACCGAAGGGCACATAACTTATAATGAAAAGTTGAATATAGTAATGACCAGTCGCGATTGTACATAGTTAATGTAGCCGATTTCAATTCGCAAAAAGACCAGGCAAAAATCCAAAAGTAGAAAAACTGTTCCAATGCTGCTGGTAAGAGGCTAATCCGACGTATTTTGTGACGAGAAATCGAATGGTGCAAACCGCGTTGCTCTCCGACCAATACTTTTGGCTGTAGCCACAAATGAATAATCAATGATGTCAAGATCACGTGCCCAGCAACGGCTCTTACTCCATGGAAACCAAGGAAATTTGCAATTTTTCAACAGCTGGAGATGCCTGGCCCAATTGCGCATCCTTTGGCACCTTATTGATGTGGGTCAGTGTTCAATTGTACTTTTTACAGCGGATTGTATCAAGTACCTTGTGTTTTTTTATATACAAATGGTGTGGTTTTTCTACATGTAGATAAAGACATTGAGCTTGTCTTCGACTTAGAAGTAAGACATTTGCTGGGTGAGTTAAATGGGCTTGGCCCAAAGATTTGACGTCGTCTGGGCTACCGAAGGGCACATAACTTATAATGAAAAGTTGAATATAGTAATGACCAGTCGCGATTGTACATAGTTAATGTAGCCGAATTCAATTCGCAAAAAGACCAGGCAAAAATCCAAAAGTGGAAAAACTGTTCCAATGCTGCTGGTAAGAAGCTAATCCGACGTATTTTGTGACGAGAAATCGAATGGTGCAAACCGCGTTGCTCTCCGACCAATACTTTTGGCTGTAGCCACAAATGAATAATCAATGATGTCAAGATCACGTGCCCAGCAACGGCTCTTACTCCATGGAAACCAAGGAAATTTGCAATTTTTCAACAGCTGGAGATGCCTGGCCCAATTGCGCATCCTTTGGCACCTTATTGATGTGGGTCAGTGTTCAATTGTACTTTTTACAGCGGATTGTATCAAGTACCTTGTGTTTTTTTTATATACAAATGGTGTGGTTTTTCTACATGTAGATAAAGACATTGAGTTTGTCTTCGACTTAGAAGTAAGACATTTGTTGGGTGAGTTAAATGGGCTTGGCCCAAAGATTTGACGTCGTCTGGGCTACCGAAGGGCACATAACTTATAATGAAAAGTTGAATATAGTAATGACCAGTCGCGATTGTACATAGTTAATGTAGCCGATTTCAATTAGCAAAAAGACCAGGCAAAAATCCAAAAGTGGAAAAACTGTTCCAATGCTGCTGGTAAGAGGCTAATCCGACGTATTTTGTGACGAGAAATCGAATGGTGCAAACCGCGTTGCTCTCCGACCAATACTTTTGGCTGTAGCCACAAATGAATAATCAATGATGTCAAGATCACGTGCCCAGCAACGGCTCTTACTCCATGGAAACCAAGGAAATTTGCAATTTTTCAACAGCTGGAGATGCCTGGCCCAATTGCGCATCCTTTGGCACCTTATTGATGTGGGTCAGTGTTCAATTGTACTTTTTACAGCGGATTGTATCAAGTACATTTTGTTTTTTTTATATACAAATGGTGTGGTTTTTCTACATGTAGATAAAGACATTGAGTTTGTCTTCGACTTAGGAGTAAGACATTTGCTGGGTGAGTTAAATGGGCTTGGCCCAAAGATTTGACGTCGTCTGGGCTACCGAAGGGCACATAACTTATAATGAAATGTTGAATATAGTAATGACCAGTCGCGATTGTACATAGTTAATGTAGCCGATTTCAATTAGCAAAAAGACCAGGCAAAAATCCAAAAGTGGAAAAACTGTTCCAATGCTGCTGGTAAGAGGCTAATCCGACGTATTTTGTGACGAGAAATCGAATGGTGCAAACCGCGTTGCTCTCCGACCAATACTTTTGGCTGTAGCCACAAGTGAATAATCAATGATGTCAAGATCACGTGCCCAGCAACGGCTCTTACTCCATGGAAACCAAGGAAATTTGCAATTTTTCAACAGCTGGAGATGCCTGGCCCAATTGCGCATCCTTTGGCACCTTATTGATGTGGGTCAGTGTTCAATTGTACTTTTTACAGCGGATTGTATCAAGTACCTTGTGTTTTTTTTATATACAAATGGTGTGGTTTTTCTACATGTAGATAAAGACATTGAGTTTGTCTTCGACTTAGAAGTAAGACATTTGCTGGGTGAGTTAAATGGGCTTGGCCCAAAGATTTGACGTCGTCTGGGCTACCGAAGGGCACATAACTTATAATGAAAAGTTGAATATAGTAATGACCAGTCGCGATTGTACATAGTTAATGTAGCCGATTTCAATTCGCAAAAAGACCAGGCAAAAATCCAAAAGTAGAAAAACTGTTCCAATGCTGCTGGTAAGAGGCTAATCCGACGTATTTTGTGACGAGAAATCGAATGGTGCAAACCGCGTTGCTCTCCAACCAATACTTTTGGCTGTAGCCACAAATGAATATTCAATGATGTCAAGATCACGTGCCCAGCAACGGCTCTTACTCCATGGAAACCAAGGAAATTTGCAATTTTTCAACAGCTGGAGATGCCTGGCCCAATTGCGCATCCTTTGGCACCTTATAGATGTGGGTCAGTGTTCAATTGTACTTTTTACAGCGGATTGTATCAAGTACCTTGTGTTTTTTTTATATACAAATGGTGTGGTTTTTCTACATGTAGATAAAGACATTGAGATTGTCTTCGACTTAGAAGTAAGACATTTGTTGGGTGAGTTAAATGGGCTTGGCCCAAAGATTTGACGTCGTCTGGGCTACCGAAGGGCACATAACTTATAATGAAAAGTTGAATATAGTAATGACCAGTCGCGATTGTACATAGTTAATGTAGCCGATTTCAATTAGCAAAAAGACCAGGCAAAAATCCAAAAGTAGAAAAACTGTTCCAATGCTGCTGGTAAGAGGCTAATCCGACGTATTTTGTGACGAGAAATCGAATGGTGCAAACCGCGTTGCTCTCCGACCAATACTTTTGGCTGTAGCCACAAATGAATAATCAATGATGTCAAGATCACGTGCCCAGCAACGGCTCTTACTCCATGGAAACCAAGGAAATTTGCAATTTTTCAACAGCTGGAGATGCCTGGCCCAATTGCGCATCCTTTGGCACCTTATTGATGTGGGTCAGTGTTCAATTGTACTTTTTACAGCGGATTGTATCAAGTACCTTGTGTTTTTTTTATATACAAATGGTGTGGTTTTTCTACATGTAGATAAAGACATTGAGTTTGTCTTCGACTTAGAAGTAAGACATTTGCTGGGTGAGTTAAATGGGTTTGGCCCAAAGATTTGACGTCGTCTGGGCTACCGAAGGGCACATAACTTATAATGAAAAGTTGAATATAGTAATGACCAGTCGCGATTGTACATAGTTAATGTAGCCGATTTCAATTAGCAAAAAGACCAGGCAAAAATCCAAAAGTAGAAAAACTGTTCCAATGCTGCTGGTAAGAGGCTAATCCGACGTATTTTGTGACGAGAAATCGAATGGTGCAAACCGCGTTGCTCTCCGACCAATACTTTTGGCTGTAGCCACAAATGAATAATCAATGATGTCAAGATCACTGTGCCCAGCAACGGCTCTTACTCCATGGAAACCAAGGAAATTTGCAATTTTTCAACAGCTGGAGATGCCTGGCCCAATTGCGCATCCTTTGGCACCTTATTGATGTGGGTCAGTGTTCAATTGTACTTTTTACAGCGGATTGTATCAAGTACCTTGTGTTTTTTTTATATACAAATGGTGTGGTTTTTCTACATGTAGATAAAGACATTGAGTTTGTCTTCGACTTAGAAGTAAGACATTTGCTGGGTGAGTTAAATGGGTTTGGCCCAAAGATTTGACGTCGTCTGGGCTACCGAAGGGCACATAACTTATAATGAAAAGTTGAATATAGTAATGACCAGTCGCGATTGTACATAGTTAATGTAGCCGATTTCAATTAGCAAAAAGACCAGGCAAAAATCCAAAAGTAGAAAAACTGTTCCAATGCTGCTGGTAAGAGGCTAATCCGACGTATTTTGTGACGAGAAATCGAATGGTGCAAACCGCGTTGCTCTCCGACCAATACTTTTGGCTGTAGCCACAAATGAATAATCAATGATGTCAAGATCACGTGCCCAGCAACGGCTCTTACTCCATGGAAACCAAGGAAATTTGCAATTTTTCAACAGCTGGAGATGCCTGGCCCAATTGCGCATCCTTTGGCACCTTATTGATGTGGGTCAGTGTTCAATTGTACTTTTTACAGCGGATTGTATCAAGTACCTTGTGTTTTTTTTATATACAAATGGTGTGGTTTTTCTACATGTAGATAAAGACATTGAGTTTGTCTTCGACTTAGAAGTAAGACATTTGCTGGGTGAGTTAAATGGGCTTGGCCCAAAGATTTGACGTCGTCTGGGCTACCGAAGGGCACATAACTTATAATGAAAAGTTGAATATAGTAATGACCAGTCGCGAATGTACATAGTTAATGTAGCCGAATTCAATTCGCAAAAAGACCAGGCAAAAATCCAAAAGTGGAAAAACTGTTCCAATGCTGCTGGTAAGAGGCTAATCCGACGTATTTTGTGACGAGAAATCGAATGGTGCAAACCGCGTTGCTCTCCGACCAATACTTTTGGCTGTAGCCACAAATGAATAATCAATGATGTCAAGATCACGTGCCCAGCAACGGCTCTTACTCCATGGAAACCAAGGAAATTTGCAATTTTTCAACAGCTGGAGATGCCTGGCCCAATTGCGCATCCTTTGGCACCTTATTGATGTGGGTCAGTGTTCAATTGTACTTTTTACAGCGGATTGTATCAAGTACCTTGTGTTTTTTTTATATACAAATGGTGTGGTTTTTCTACATGTAGATAAAGACATTGAGTTTGTCTTCGACTTAGAAGTAAGACATTTGTTGGGTGAGTTAAATGGGCTTGGCCCAAAGATTTGACGTCGTCTGGGCTACCGAAGGGCACATAACTTATAATGAAAAGTTGAATATAGTAATGACCAGTCGCGATTGTACATAGTTAATGTAGCCGATTTCAATTAGCAAAAAGACCAGGCAAAAATCCAAAGTGGAAAAACTGTTCCAATGCTGCTGGTAAGAAGCTAATCCGACGTATTTTGTGACGAGAAATCGAATGGTGCAAACCGCGTTGCTCTCCGACCAATACTGTTGGCTGTAGCCACAAATGAATAATCAATGATGTCCAAGATCACGTGCCCAGCAACGGCTCTTACTCCATGGAAACCAAGGAAATTTGCAATTTTTCAACAGCTGATGATGCCTGGCCCAATTGCGCATCCTTTGGCACCTTATTGATGTGGGGTCAGTGTTCAATTGTACTTTTTACAGCGGATTGTATCAAGTACCTTGTGTTTTTTTTTATATACAAATGGTGTGGTTTTTCTACATGTAGATAAAGACATTGAGTTTGTCTTCGTTAGAAGTAAGACATTTGCTGGGTGAGTTAAATGGGCTTGGCCCAAAGATTTGACGTCGTCTGGGCTACCGAAGGGCACATAACTTATAATGAAAAGTTGAATATAGTAATGACCAGTCGCGATTGTACATAGTTAATGTAGCCGATTTCAATTAGCAAAAGAACCAGGCAAAAATCCAAAAGTGGAAAAACTGTTCCAATGCTGCTGGTAAGAGGCTAATCCGACGTATTTTGTGACGAGAAATCGAATGGTGCAAACCGCGTTGCTCTCCGACCAATACTTTTGGCTGTAGCCACAAATGAATAATCAATGATGTCAAGATCACGTGCCCAGCAACGGCTCTTACTCCATGGAAACCAAGGAAATTTGCAATTTTTCAACAGCTGGAGATGCCTGGCCCTATTGCGCATCCTTTGGCACCTTATTGATGTGGGTCAGTGTTCAATTGTACTTTTTACAGCGGATTGTATCAAGTACATTTTGTTTTTTTTATATACAAATGGTGTGGTTTTTCTACATGTAGATAAAGACATTGAGTTTGTCTTCGACTTAGGAGTAAGACATTTGCTGGGTGAGTTAAATGGGCTTGGCCCAAAGATTTGACGTCGTCTGGGCTACCGAAGGGCACATAACTTATAATGAAAAGTTGAATATAGTAATGACCAGTCGCGATTGTACATAGTTAATGTAGCCGATTTCAATTAGCAAAAAGACCAGGCAAAAATCCAAAAGTGGAAAAACTGTTCCAATGCTGCTGGTAAGAGGCTAATCCGACGTATTTTGTGACGAGAAATCGAATGGTGCAAACCGCGTTGCTCTCCGACCAATACTTTTGGCTGTAGCCACAAGTGAATAATCAATGATGTCAAGATCACGTGCCCAGCAACGGCTCTTACTCCATGGAAACCAAGGAAATTTGCAATTTTTCAACAGCTGGAGATGCCTGGCCCAATTGCGCATCCTTTGGCACCTTATTGATGTGGGTCAGTGTTCAATTGTACTTTTTACAGCGGATTGTATCAAGTACCTTGTGTTTTTTTTTTATACAAATGGTGTGGTTTTTCTACATGTAGATAAAGACATTGAGTTTGTCTTCGACTTAGAAGTAAGACATTTGCTGGGTGAGTTAAATGGGCTTGGCCCAAAGATTTGACGTCGTCTGGGCTACCGAAGGGCACATAACTTATAATGAAAAGTTGAATATAGTAATGACCAGTCGCGATTGTACATAGTTAATGTAGCCGATTTCAATTCGCAAAAAGACCAGGCAAAAATCCAAAAGTAGAAAAACTGTTCCAATGCTGCTGGTAAGAGGCTAATCCGACGTATTTTGTGACGAGAAATCGAATGGTGCAAACCGCGTTGCTCTCCAACCAATACTTTTGGCTGTAGCCACAAATGAATATTCAATGATGTCAAGATCACGTGCCCAGCAACGGCTCTTACTGCATGGAAACCAAGGAAATTTGCAATTTTTCAACAGCTGGAGATGCCTGGCCCAATTGCGCATCCTTTGGCACCTTATAGATGTGGGTCAGTGTTCAATTGTACTTTTTACAGCGGATTGTATCAAGTACCTTGTGTTTTTTTTATATACAAATGGTGTGGTTTTTCTACATGTAGATAAAGACATTGAGTTTGTCTTCGACTTAGAAGTAAGACATTTGTTGGGTGAGTTAAATGGGCTTGGCCCAAAGATTTGACGTCGTCTGGGCTACCGAAGGGCACATAACTTATAATGAAAAGTTGAATATAGTAATGACCAGTCGCGATTGTACATAGTTAATGTAGCCGATTTCAATTCGCAAAAAGACCAGGCAAAAATCCAAAAGTAGAAAAACTGTTCCAATGCTGCTGGTAAGAGGCTAATCCGACGTATTTTGTGACGAGAAATCGAATGGTGCAAACCGCGTTGCTCTCCGACCAATACTTTTCGCTGTAGCCACAAATGAATAATCAATGATGTCAAGATCACGTGCCCAGCAACGGCTCTTACTCCATGGAAACCAAGGAAATTTGCAATTTTTCAACAGCTGATGATGCCTGGCCCAATTGCGCATCCTTTGGCACCTTATTGATGTGGGTCAGTGTTCAATTGTACTTTTTACAGCGGATTGTATCAAGTACCTTGTGTTTTTTTTATATACAAATGGTGTGGTTTTTCTACATGTAGATAAAGACATTGAGTTTGTCTTCGACTTAGAAGTAAGACATTTGCTGGGTGAGTTAAATGGGTTTGGCCCAAAGATTTGACGTCGTCTGGGCTACCGAAGGGCACATAACTTATAATGAAAAGTTGAATATAGTAATGACCAGTCGCGATTGTACATAGTTAATGTAGCCGATTTCAATTAGCAAAAAGACCAGGCAAAAATCCAAAAGTAGAAAAACTGTTCCAATGCTGCTGGTAAGAGGCTAATCCGACGTATTTTGTGACGAGAAATCGAATGGTGCAAACCGCGTTGCTCTCCGACCAATACTTTTGGCTGTAGCCACAAATGAATAATCAATGATGTCAAGATCACGTGCCCAGCAACGGCTCTTACTCCATGGAAACCAAGGAAATTTGCAATTTTTCAACAGCTGGAGATGCCTGGCCCAATTGCGCATCCTTTGGCACCTTATTGATGTGGGTCAGTGTTCAATTGTACTTTTTACAGCGGATTGTATCAAGTACCTTGTGTTTTTTTTTTATACAAATGGTGTGGTTTTTCTACATGTAGATAAAGACATTGAGTTTGTCTTCGACTTAGAAGTAAGACATTTGCTGGGTGAGTTAAATGGGCTTGGCCCAAAGATTTGACGTCGTCTGGGCTACCGAAGGGCACATAACTTATAATGAAAAGTTGAATATAGTAATGACCAGTCGCGATTGTACATAGTTAATGTAGCCGATTTCAATTAGCAAAAAGACCAGGCAAAAATCCAAAAGTAGAAAAACTGTTCCAATGCTGCTGGTAAGAGGCTAATCCGACGTATTTTGTGACGAGAAATCGAATGGTGCAAACCGCGTTGCTCTCCGACCAATACTTTTGGCTGTAGTTACAAATGAATAATCAATGATGTCAAGATCACGTGCCCAGCAACGGCTCTTACTCCATGGAAACCAAGGAAATTTGCAATTTTTCAACAGCTGGAGATGCCTGGCCCAATTGCGCATCCTTTGGCACCTTATTGATGTGGGTCAGTGTTCAATTGTACTTTTTACAGCGGATTGTATCAAGTACCTTGTGTTTTTTTTATATACAAATGGTGTGGTTTTTCTACATGTAGATAAAGACATTGAGTTTGTCTTCGACTTAGAAGTAAGACATTTGTTGGGTGAGTTAAATGGGCTTGGCCCAAAGATTTGACGTCGTCTGGGCTACCGAAGGGCACATAACTTATAATGAAAAGTTGAATATAGTAATGACCAGTCGCGATTGTACATAGTTAATGTAGCCGATTTCAATTAGCAAAAAGACCAGGCAAAAATCCAAAAGTGGAAAAACTGTTCCAATGCTGCTGGTAAGAAGCTAATCCGACGTATTTTGTGACGAGAAATCGAATGGTGCAAACCGCGTTGCTCTCCGACCAATACTTTTGGCTGTAGCCACAAATGAATAATCAATGATGTCAAGATCACGTGCCCAGCAACGGCTCTTACTCCATGGAAACCAAGGAAATTTGCAATTTTTCAACAGCTGGAGATGCCTGGCCCAATTGCGCATCCTTTGGCACCTTATTGATGTGGGTCAGTGTTCAATTGTACTTTTTACAGCGGATTGTATCAAGTACCTTGTGTTTTTTTTATATACAAATGGTGTGGTTTTTCTACATGTAGATAAAGACATTGAGTTTGTCTTCGATTTAGAAGTAAGACATTTGCTGGGTGAGTTAAATGGGCTTGGCCCAAAGATTTGACGTCGTCTGGGCTACCGAAGGGCACATAACTTATAATGAAAAGTTGAATATAGTAATGACCAGTCGCGATTGTACATAGTTAATGTAGCCGATTTCAATTAGCAAAAAGACCAGGCAAAAATCCAAAAGTGGAAAAACTGTTCCAATGCTGCTGGTAAGAGGCTAATCCGACGTATTTTGTGACGAGAAATCGAATGGTGCAAACCGCGTTGCTCTCCGACCAATACTTTTGGCTGTAGCCACAAATGAATAATCAATGATGTCAAGATCACGTGCCCAGCAACGGCTCTTACTCCATGGAAACCAAGGAAATTTGCAATTTTTCAACAGCTGGAGATGCCTGGCCCTATTGCGCATCCTTTGGCACCTTATTGATGTGGGTCAGTGTTCAATTGTACTTTTTACAGCGGATTGTATCAAGTACATTTTGTTTTTTTTATATACAAATGGTGTGGTTTTTCTACATGTAGATAAAGACATTGAGTTTGTCTTCGACTTAGGAGTAAGACATTTGCTGGGTGAGTTAAATGGGCTTGGCCCAAAGATTTGACGTCGTCTGGGCTACCGAAGGGCACATAACTTATAATGAAAAGTTGAATATAGTAATGACCAGTCGCGATTGTACATAGTTAATGTAGCCGATTTCAATTAGCAAAAAGACCAGGCAAAAATCCAAAAGTGGAAAAACTGTTCCAATGCTGCTGGTAAGAGGCTAATCCGACGTATTTTGTGACGAGAAATCGAATGGTGCAAACCGCGTTGCTCTCCGACCAATACTTTTGGCTGTAGCCACAAGTGAATAATCAATGATGTCAAGATCACGTGCCCAGCAACGGCTCTTACTCCATGGAAACCAAGGAAATTTGCAATTTTTCAACAGCTGGAGATGCCTGGCCCAATTGCGCATCCTTTGGCACCTTATTGATGTGGGTCAGTGTTCAATTGTACTTTTTACAGCGGATTGTATCAAGTACCTTGTGTTTTTTTTATATACAAATGGTGTGGTTTTTCTACATGTAGATAAAGACATTGAGTTTGTCTTCGACTTAGAAGTAAGACATTTGCTGGGTGAGTTAAATGGGCTTGGCCCAAAGATTTGACGTCGTCTGGGCTACCGAAGGGCACATAACTTATAATGAAAAGTTGAATATAGTAATGACCATTCGCGATTGTACATAGTTAATGTAGCCGATTTCAATTCGCAAAAAGACCAGGCAAAAATCCAAAAGTAGAAAAACTGTTCCAATGCTGCTGGTAAGAGGCTAATCCGACGTATTTTGTGACGAGAAATCGAATGGTGCAAACCGCGTTGCTCTCCAACCAATACTTTTGGCTGTAGCCACAAATGAATATTCAATAATGTCAAGATCACGTGCCCAGCAACGGCTCTTACTCCATGGAAACCAAGGAAATTTGCAATTTTTCAACAGCTGGAGATGCCTGGCCCAATTGCGCATCCTTTGGCACCTTATAGATGTGGGTCAGTGTTCAATTGTACTTTTTACAGCGGATTGTATCAAGTACCTTGTGTTTTTTTTATATACAAATGGTGTGGTTTTTCTACATGTAGATAAAGACATTGAGTTTGTCTTCGACTTAGAAGTAAGACATTTGTTGGGTGAGTTAAATGGGCTTGGCCCAAAGATTTGACGTCGTCTGGGCTACCGAAGGGCACATAACTTATAATGAAAAGTTGAATATAGTAATGACCAGTCGCGATTGTACATAGTTAATGTAGCCGATTTCAATTAGCAAAAAGACCAGGCAAAAATCCAAAAGTAGAAAAACTGTTCCAATGCTGCTGGTAAGAGGCTAATCCGACGTATTTTGTGACGAGAAATCGAATGGTGCAAACCGCGTTGCTCTCCGACCAATACTTTTCGCTGTAGCCACAAATGAATAATCAATGATGTCAAGATCACGTGCCCAGCAACGGCTCTTACTCCATGGAAACCAAGGAAATTTGCAATTTTTCAACAGCTGATGATGCCTGGCCCAATTGCGCATCCTTTGGCACCTTATTGATGTGGGTCAGTGTTCAATTGTACTTTTTACAGCGGATTGTATCAAGTACCTTTTGTTTTTTTTATATACAAATGGTGTGGTTTTTCTACATGTAGATAAAGACATTGAGTTTGTCTTCGACTTAGAAGTAAGACATTTGCTGGGTGAGTTAAATGGGTTTGGCCCAAAGATTTGACGTCGTCTGGGCTACCGAAGGGCACATAACTTATAATGAAAAGTTGAATATAGTAATGACCAGTCGCGATTGTACATAGTTAATGTAGCCGATTTCAATTAGCAAAAAGACCAGGCAAAAATCCAAAAGTAGAAAAACTGTTCCAATGCTGCTGGTAAGAGGCTAATCCGACGTATTTTGTGACGAGAAATCGAATGGTGCAAACCGCGTTGCTCTCCGACCAATACTTTTGGCTGTAGCCACAAATGAATAATCAATGATGTCAAGATCACGTGCCCAGCAACGGCTCTTACTCCATGGAAACCAAGGAAATTTGCAATTTTTCAACAGCTGGAGATGCCTGGCCCAATTGCGCATCCTTTGGCACCTTATTGATGTGGGTCAGTGTTCAATTGTACTTTTTACAGCGGATTGTATCAAGTACCTTGTGTTTTTTTTATATACAAATGGTGTGGTTTTTCTACATGTAGATAAAGACATTGAGTTTGTCTTCGACTTAGAAGTAAGACATTTGCTGGGTGAGTTAAATGGGCTTGGCCCAAAGATTTGACGTCGTCTGGGCTACCGAAGGGCACATAACTTATAATGAAAAGTTGAATATAGTAATGACCAGTCGCGATTGTACATAGTTAATGTAGCCGATTTCAATTAGCAAAAAGACCAGGCAAAAATCCAAAAGTAGAAAAACTGTTCCAATGCTGCTGGTAAGAGGCTAATCCGACGTATTTTGTGACGAGAAATCGAATGGTGCAAACCGCGTTGCTCTGCGACCAATACTTTTGGCTGTAGTTACAAATGAATAATCAATGATGTCAAGATCACGTGCCCAGCAACGGCTCTTACTCCATGGAAACCAAGGAAATTTGCAATTTTTCAACAGCTGGAGATGCCTGGCCCAATTGCGCATCCTTTGGCACCTTATTGATGTGGGTCAGTGTTCAATTGTACTTTTTACAGCGGATTGTATCAAGTACCTTGTGTTTTTTTTATATACAAATGGTGTGGTTTTTCTACATGTAGATAAAGACATTGAGTTTGTCTTCGACTTAGAAGTAAGACATTTGCTGGGTGAGTTAAATGGGTTTGGCCCAAAGATTTGACGTCGTCTGGGCTACCGAAGGGCACATAACTTATAATGAAAAGTTGAATATAGTATTGACCAGTCGCGATTGTACATAGTTAATGCAGCCGATTTCAATTAGCAAAAAGACCAGGCAAAAATCCAAAAGTAGAAAAACTGTTCCAATGCTGCTGGTAAGAGGCTAATCCGACGTATTTTGTGACGAGAAATCGAATGGTGCAAACCGCGTTGCTCTCCGACCAATACTTTTGGCTGTAGCCACAAATGAATAATCAATGATGTCAAGATCACGTGCCCAGCAACGGCTCTTACTCCATGGAAACCAAGGAAATTTGCAATTTTTCAACAGCTGGAGATGCCTGGCCCAATTGCGCATCCTTTGGCACCTTATTGATGTGGGTCAGTGTTCAATTGTACTTTTTACAGCGGATTGTATCAAGTACCTTGTGTTTTTTTTATATACAAATGGTGTGGTTTTTCTACATGTAGATAAAGACATTGAGTTTGTCTTCGACTTAGAAGTAAGACATTTGCTGGGTGAGTTAAATGGGCTTGGCCCAAAGATTTGACGTCGTCTGGGCTACCGAAGGGCACATAACTTATAATGAAAAGTTGAATATAGTAATGACCAGTCGCGATTGTACATAGTTAATGTAGCCGATTTCAATTAGCAAAAAGACCAGACAAAAATCCAAAAGTAGAAAAACTGTTCCAATGCTGCTGGTAAGAGGCTAATCCGACGTATTTTGTGACCAGAAATCGAATGGTGCAAACCGCGTTGCTCTCCGACCAATACTTTTGGCTGTAGCCACAAATGAATAATCAATGATGTCAAGATCACGTGCCCAGCAACGGCTCTTACTCCATGGAAACCATAGAAATTTGCAATTTTTCAACAGCTGGAGATGCCTGGCCCAATTGCGCATCCTTTGGCACCTTATTGATGTGGGTCAGTGTTCAATTGTACTTTTTACAGCGGATTGTATCAAGTACCTTTTGTTTTTTTTTATATACAAATGGTGTGGTTTTTCTACATGTAGATAAAGACATTGAGTTTGTCTTCGACTTAGAAGTAAGACATTTGCTGGGTGAGTTAAATGGGCTTGGCCCAAAGATTTGACGTCGTCTGGGCTACCGAAGGGCACATAACTTATAATGAAAAATTGAATATAGTAATGACCAGTCGCGATTGTACATAGCTAATGTAGCCGATTTCAATAAGCAAAAAGACCAGGCAAAAATCCAAAAGTGGAAAAACTGTTCCAATGCTGCTGGTAAGAGGCTAATCCGACGTATTTTGTGACGAGAAATCGAATGGTGCAAACCGCGTTGCTCTCCGACCAATACTTTTGGCTGTAGCCACAAATGAATAATCAATGATGTCAAGATCACGTGCCCAGCAACGGCTCTTACTCCATGGAAACCAAGGAAATTTGCAATTTTTCAACAGCTGGAGATGCCTGGCCCAATTGCGCATCCTTTGGCACCTTATTGATGTGGGTCAGTGTTCAATTGTACTTTTTACAGCGGATTGTATCAAGTACCTTGTGTTCTTTTTATATACAAATGGTTTGGTTTTTCTACATGTAGATAAAGACATTGAGTTTGTCTTCGACTTAGAAGTAAGACATTTGCTGGGTGAGTTAAATGGGCTTGGCCCAAAGATTTGACGTGGTCTGGGCTACCGAAGGGCACATAAGTTATAATGAAAAGTTGAATATAGTAATGACCAGTCGCGATTGTACATAGTTAATGTAGCCGATTTCAATTAGCAAAAAGACCAGGCAAAAATCCAAAAGTGGAAAAACTGTTCCAATGCTGCTGGTAAGAGGCTAATCCGACGTATTTTGTGACGAGAAATCGAATGGTGCAAACCGCGTTGCTCTCCGACCAATACTTTTGGCTGTAGCCACAAGTGATTAATCAATGATGTCAAGATCACGTGCCCAGCAACGGCTCTTACTCCATGGAAACCAAGGAAATTTGCAATTTTTCAACAGCTGGAGATGCCTGGCCCAATTGCGCATCCTTTGGCACCTTATTGATGTGGGTCAGTGTTCAATTGTACTTTTTACAGCGGATTGTATCAAGTACCTTGTTTTTTTTTTATATACAAATGGTGTGGTTTTTCTACATGTAGATAAAGACATTGAGTTTGTCTTCGACTTAGAAGTAAGACATTTGTTGGGTGAGTTAAATGGGCTTGGCCCAAAGATTTGACGTCGTCTGGGCTACCGAAGGGCACATAACTTATAATGAAAAGTTGAATATAGTAATGACCAGTCGCGATTGTACATAGTTAATGTAGCCGATTTCAATTAGCAAAAAGACCAGGCAAAAATCCAAAAGTGGAAAAACTGTTCCAATGCTGCTGGTAAGAGGTTAATCCGACGTATTTTGTGACGAGAAATCGAATGGTGCAAACCGCGTTGCTCTCCGACCAATACTTTTGGCTGTAGCCACAAATGAATAATCAATGATGTCAAGATCACGTGCCCAGCAACGGCTCTTACTCCATGGAAACCAAGGAAATTTGCAATTTTTCAACAGCTGGAGATGCCTGGCCCTATTGCGCATCCTTTGGCACCTTATTGATGTGGGTCAGTGTTCAATTGTACTTTTTACAGCGGATTGTATCAAGTACCTTGTGTTTTTTTTATATACAAATGGTGTGGTTTTTCTACATGTAGATAAAGACATTGAGTTTGTCTTCGACTTAGAAGTAAGACATTTGCTGGGTGAGTTAAATGGGCTTGGCCCAAAGATTTGACGTCGTCTGGGCTACCGAAGGGCACATAACTTATAATGAAATGTTGAATATAGTAATGACCAGTCGCGATTGTACATAGTTAATGTAGCCGATTTCAAATAGCAAAATGACCAGGCAAAAATCCAAAAGTGGAAAAACTGTTCCAATGCTGTTGGTAAGAGGCTAATCCGACGTATTTTGTGACGAGAAATCGAATGGTGCAAACCGCGTTGCTCTCCGACCAATACTTTTGGCTGTAGCCACAAATGAATAATCAATGATGTCAAGATCACGTGCCCAGCAACGGCTCTTAATCCATGGAAACCATAGAAATTTGCAATTTTTCAACAGCTGGAGATGCCTGGCCCATTTGCGCATCCTTTGGCACCTTATTGATGTGGGTCAGTGTTCAATTGTACTTTTTACAGCGGATTGTATCAAGTACCTTTTGTTTTTTTTATATACAAATGGTGTGGTTTTTCTACATGTAGATAAAGACATTGAGATTGTCTTCGACTTAGAAGTAAGACATTTGCTGGGTGAGTTAAATGGGCTTGGCCCAAAGATTTGACGTGGTCTGGGCTACCGAAGGGCACATAACTTATAATGAAAAATTGAATATAGTAATGACCAGTCGCGATTGTACATAGCTAATGTACCCGATTTGAATAAGCAAAAAGACCAGGCAAAAATCCAAAAGTGGAAAAACTGTTCCAATGCTGCTGGTAAGAGGCTAATCCGACGTATTTTGTGACGAGAAATCGAATGGTGCAAACCGCGTTGCTCTCCGACCAATACTTTTGGCTGTAGCCACAAATGAATAATCAATGATGTCAAGATCACGTGCCCAGCAACGGCTCTTACTCCATGGAAACCATAGAAATTTGCAATTTTTCAACAGCTGGAGATGCCTGGCCCAATTGCGCATCTTTTGGCACCTTATTGATGTGGGTCAGTGTTCAATTGTACTTTTTACAGCGGATTGTATCAAGTACCTTGTGTTTTTTTATATACAAATGGTGTGGTTTTTCTACATGTAGATAAAGACATTGAGTTTGTCTTCGACTTAGAAGTAAGACATTTGTTGGGTGAGTTAAATGGGCTTGGCCCAAAGATTTGACGTCGTCTGGGCTACCGAAGGGCACATAACTTATAATGAAATGTTGAATATAGTAATGACCAGTCGCGATTGTACATAGTTAATGTAGCCAATTTCAATTAGCAAAATGACCAGGCAAAAATCCAAAAGTGGAAAAACTGTTCCAATGCTGCTGGTAAGAGGCTAATCCGACGTATTTTGTGACGAGAAATCGAATGGTGCAAACCGCGTTGCTCTCCGACCAATACTTTTGGCTGTAGCCACAAATGAATAATCAATGATGTCAAGATCACGTGCCCAGCAACGGCTCCATGGAAACCAAGGAAATTTGCAATTTTTCAACAGCTGGAGATGCCTGGCCCAATTGCGCATCCTTTGGCACCTTATTGATGTGGGTCAGTGTTCAATTGTACTTTTTACAGCGGGTTGTATCAAGTACCTTGTGTTTTTTTTATATACAAATGGTGTGGTTTTTCTACATGTAGATAAAGACATTGAGTTTGTCTTCGACTTAGAAGTAAGACATTTGCTGAGTGAGTTAAATGGGCTTGGCCCAAAGATTTGACGTCGTCTGGGCTACCGAAGGGCACAGAACTTATAATGAAATGTTGAATATAGTAATGACCAGTTGCGATTGTACATAGTTAATGTAGCCGATTTCAATTAGCAAAATGACCAGGCAAAAATCCAAAAGTTAAAAAAAAGGGTTCCAATGCTGCTGGTAAGAGGCTAATCCGACGTATTTTGCGACGAGAAATCGAATGGTGCAAACCGCGTTGCTCTCCGACCAATACTTTTGGCTGTAGCCACAAATGAATAATCAATAATGTCAAGATCACGTGCCCAGCAACGGCTCTTACTCCATGGAAACCATAGAAATTTGCAATTTTTCAACAGCTGGAGATGCCTGGCCCAATTGCGCATCTTTTGGCGCCTTATTGATGTGGGTCAGTGTTCAATTGTACTTTTTACAGCGGACTGTATCAAGTACCTTGTGTTTTTTTATATACAAATGGTGTGGTTTTTCTACATGTAGATAAAGACATTGAGTTTGTCTTCGACTTAGAAGTAAGACATTTGCTGGGTGAGTTAAATGGGCTTGGCCCAAAGATTTGACGTCGTCTGGGCTACCGAAGGGCACATAACTTATAATGAAATGTTGAATATAGTAATGACCAGTCGCGATTGTACATAGTTAATGTAGCCGATTTCAAT
The DNA here is from genome assembly GCF_032854445.1 of Liolophura sinensis. NCBI lineage: Eukaryota > Metazoa > Mollusca > Polyplacophora > Chitonida > Chitonidae > Liolophura > Liolophura sinensis. The sequence goes on along the minus strand of NW_027018096.1, from coordinate 12,452 downwards.
TAGCAAAATGACCAGGCAAAAATCCAAAAGTGGAAAAACTGTTCCAATGCTGCTGGTAAGAGGCTAATCCGACGTATTTTGTGACGAGAAATCGAATGGTACAAACCGCGTTGCTCTCCGACCAATACTTTTGGCTGTAGCCACAAATGAATAATCAATGATGTCAAGATCACGTGCCCAGCAACGGCTCTTACTCCATGGAAACCATAGAAATTTGCAATTTTTCAACAGCTGGAGATGCCTGGCCCAATTGCGCATCTTTTGGCACCTTATTGATGTGGGTCAGTGTTCAATTGTACTTTTTACAGCGGATTGTATCAAGTACCTTGTGTTTTTTTATATACAAATGGTGTGGTTTTTCTACATGTAGATAAAGACATTGAGTTTGTCTTCGACTTAGAAGTAAGACATTTGTTGGGTGAGTTAAATGGGCTTGGCCCAAAGATTTGACGTCGTCTGGGCTACCGAAGGGCACATAACTTATAATGAAATGTTGAATATAGTAATGACCAGTCGCGATTGTACATAGTTAATGTAGCCAATTTCAATTAGCAAAATGACCAGGCAAAAATCCAAAAGTGGAAAAACTGTTCCAATGCTGCTGGTAAGAGGCTAATCCGACGTATTTTGTGACGAGAAATCGAATGGTGCAAACCGCGTTGCTCTCCGACCAATACTTTTGGCTGTAGCCACAAATGAATAATCAATGATGTCAAGATCACGTGCCCAGCAACGGCTCCATGGAAACCAAGGAAATTTGCAATTTTTCAACAGCTGGAGATGCCTGGCCCAATTGCGCATCCTTTGGCACCTTATTGATGTGGGTCAGTGTTCAATTGTACTTTTTACAGCGGGTTGTATCAAGTACCTTGTGTTTTTTTTATATACAAATGGTGTGGTTTTTCTACATGTAGATAAAGACATTGAGTTTGTCTTCGACTTAGAAGTAAGACATTTGCTGAGTGAGTTAAATGGGCTTGGCCCAAAGATTTGACGTCGTCTGGGCTACCGAAGGGCACAGAACTTATAATGAAATGTTGAATATAGTAATGACCAGTTGCGATTGTACATAGTTAATGTAGCCGATTTCAATTAGCAAAATGACCAGGCAAAAATCCAAAAGTTAAAAAAAAGGGTTCCAATGCTGCTGGTAAGAGGCTAATCCGACGTATTTTGCGACGAGAAATCGAATGGTGCAAACCGCGTTGCTCTCCGACCAATACTTTTGGCTGTAGCCACAAATGAATAATCAATAATGTCAAGATCACGTGCCCAGCAACGGCTCTTACTCCATGGAAACCATAGAAATTTGCAATTTTTCAACAGCTGGAGATGCCTGGCCCAATTGCGCATCTTTTGGCGCCTTATTGATGTGGGTCAGTGTTCAATTGTACTTTTTACAGCGGACTGTATCAAGTACCTTGTGTTTTTTTATATACAAATGGTGTGGTTTTTCTACATGTAGATAAAGACATTGAGTTTGTCTTCGACTTAGAAGTAAGACATTTGCTGGGTGAGTTAAATGGGCTTGGCCCAAAGATTTGACGTCGTCTGGGCTACCGAAGGGCACATAACTTATAATGAAATGTTGAATATAGTAATGACCAGTCGCGATTGTACATAGTTAATGTAGCCGATTTCAATTAGCAAAATGACCAGGCAAAAATCCAAAAGTGGAAAAACTGTTCCAATGCTGCTGGTAAGAGGCTAATCCGACGTATTTTGTGACGAGAAATCGAATGGTACAAACCGCGTTGCTCTCCGACCAATACTTTTGGCTGTAGCCACAAATGAATAATCAATGATGTCAAGATCACGTGCCCAGCAACGGCTCTTACTCCATGGAAACCAAGGAAATTTGCAATTTTTCAACAGCTGGAGATGCCTGGCCCAATTGCGCATCCTTTGGCACCTTATTGATGTGGGTCAGTGTTCAATTGTACTTTTTACAGCGGATTGTATCAAGTACCTTGTGTTTTTTTTATATACAAATGGTGTGGTTTTTCTACATGTAGATAAAGACATTGAGATTGTCTTCGACATAGAAGTAAGACATTTGCTGGGTGAGTTAAATGGGCTTGGCCCAAAGATTTGACGTCGTCTGGGCTACCGAAGGGCACATAACTTATAATGAAAAGTTGAATATAGTAATGACCAGTCGCGATTGTACATAGTTAATGTAGCCGATTTCAATTCGCAAAAAGACCAGGCAAAAATCCAAAAGTAGAAAAACTGTTCCAATGCTGCTGATAAGAGGCTAATCCGACGTATTTTGTGACGAGAAATCGAATGGTGCAAACCGCGTTGCTCTCCGACCAATACTTTTGGCTGTAGCCACAAATGAATAATCAATGATGTTAAGATCACGTGCCCAGCAACGGCTCTTACTCCATGGAAACCAAGGAAATTTGCAATTTTTCAACAGCTGGAGATGCCTGGCCCAATTGCGCATCCTTTGGCACCTTATTGATGTGGGTCAGTGTTCAATTGTACTTTTTACAGCGGATTGTATCAAGTACCTTGTGTTTTTTTTATATACAAATGGTGTGGTTTTTCTACATGTAGATAAAGACATTGAGTTTGTCTTCGACTTAGAAGTAAGACATTTGCTGGGAGAGTTAAATGGGCTTGGCCCAAAGATTTGACGTCGTCTGGGTTACCGAAGGGCACATAACTTATAATGAAAAGTTGAATATAGTAATGACCAGTCGCGATTGTACATAGTTAATGTAGCCGATTTCAATTAGCAAAAAGACCAGGCAAAAATCCAAAAGTAGAAAAACTGTTCCAATGCTGCTGGTAAGAGGCTAATCCGACGTATTTTGTGACGAGAAATCGAATGGTGCAAACCGCGTTGCTCTCCGACCAATACTTTTGGCTGTAGCCACAAATGAATAATCAATGATGTCAAGATCACGTGCCCAGCAACGGCTCTTACTCCATGGAAACCAAGGAAATTTGCAATTTTTCAACAGCTGGAGATGCCTGGCCCAATTGCGCATCCTTTGTCACCTTATTGATGTGGGTCAGTGTTCAATTGTACTTTTTACAGCGGATTGTATCAAGTACCTTGTGTTTTTTTTTATATACAAATGGTGTGGTTTTTCTACATGTAGATAAAGACATTGAGTTTGTCTTCGACTTAGGAGTAAGACATTTGCTGGGTGAGTTAAATGGGCTTGGCCCAAAGATTTGACGTCGTCTGGGCTACCGAAGGGCACATAACTTATAATGAAATGTTGAATATAGTAATGACCAGTCGCGATTGTACATAGTTAATGTAGCCGATTTCAATTAGCAAAAAGACCAGGCAAAAATCCAAAAGTGGAAAAACTGTTCCAATGCTGCTGGTAAGAGGTTAATCCGACGTATTTTGTGACGAGAAATCGAATGGTGCAAACCGCGTTGCTCTCCGACCAACACTTTTGGCTGTAGCCACAAATGAATAATCAATGATGTCAAGATCACGTGCCCAGCAACGGCTCTTACTCCATGGAAACCAAGGAAATTTGCAATTTTTCAACAGCTGGAGATGCCTGGCCCAATTGCGCATCCTTTGGCACCTTATTGATGTGGGTCAGTGTTCAATTGTTCTTTTTACAGCGGATTGTATCAAGTACCTTTTGTTTTTTTTACATACAAATGGTGTGGTTTTTCTACATGTAGATAAAGACATTGAGTTTGTCTTCGACTTAGAAGTAAGACATTTGTTGGGTGAGTTAAATGGGCTTGACCTAAAGGTTTGACGTCGTCTGGGCTACCGAAGGGCACATAACTTATAATGAAAAGTTGAATAAAGTAATGACCAGTCGCGATTGTACATAGTTAATGCAGCCGATTTCAATTAGCAAAAAGACCAGGCAAAAATCCAAAAGTGGAAAAACTGTTCCAATGCTGCTGGTAAGAGGCTAATCCGACGTATTTTGTGACGAGAAATCGAATGGTGCAAACCGCGTTGCTCTCCGACCAATACTTTTGGCTGTAGCCACAAATGAATAATCAATGATGTCAAGATCACGTGCCCAGCAACGGCTCTTACTCCATGGAAACCAAGGAAATTTGCAATTTTTCAACAGCTGGAGATGCCTGGCCCAATTGCGCATCCTTTGGCACCTTATTGATGTGGGTCAGTGTTCAATTGTACTTTTTACAGCGGGTTGTATCAAGTACCTTGTGTTTTTTTTTATATACAAATGGTGTGGTTTTTCTACATGTAGATAAAGACATTGAGTTTGTCTTCGACTTAGAAGTAAGACATTTGCTGGGTGAGTTAAATGGGCTTGGCCCAAAGATTTGACGTCGTCTGGGCTACCGAAGGGCACATAACTTATAATGAAATGTTGAATATAGTAATGACCAGTCGCGATTGTACATAGTTAATGTAGCCGATGTCAATTAGCAAAATGACCAGGCAAAAATCCAAAAGTGGAAAAACTGTTCCAATGCTGCTGGTAAGAGGCTAATCCGACGTATTTTGTGACGAGAAATCGAATGGTGCAAACCGCGTTGCTCTCCGACCAATACTTTTGGCTGTAGCCACAAGTGAATAATCAATGATGTCAAGATCACGTGCCCAGCAACGGCTCTTACTCCATGGAAACCAAGGAAATTTGCAATTTTTCAACAGCTGGAGATGCCTGGCCCAATTGCGCATCCTTTGGCACCTTATTGATGTGGGTCAGTGTTCAATTGTACTTTTTACAGCGGATTGTATCAAGTACCTTGTGTTTTTTTTATATACAAATGGTGTGGTTTTTCTACATGTAGATAAAGACATTGAGTTTGTTTTCGACTTAGAAGTAAGACATTTGCTGGGTGAGTTAAATGGGCTTGGCCCAAAGATTTGACGTCGTCTGGGCTACCGAAGGGCACATAACTTATAATGAAAAGTTGAATATAGTAATGACCAGTCGCGATTGTACATAGTTAATGTAGCCGATTTCAATTCGCAAAAAGACAAGGCAAAAATCCAAAAGTAGAAAAACTGTTCCAATGCTGCTGGTAAGAGGCTAATCCGACGTATTTTGTGACGAGAAATCGAATGGTGCAAACCGCGTTGCTCTCCGACCAATACTTTTGGCTGTAGCCACAAATGAATAATCAATGATGTCAAGATCACGTGCCCAGCAACGGCTCTTACTCCATGGAAACCAAGGAAATTTGCAATTTTTCAACAGCTGGAGATGCCTGGCCCAATTGCGCATCCTTTGGCACCTTATTGATGTGGGTCAGTGTTCAATTGTACTTTTTACAGCAGACTGTATCAAGTACCTTGTGTTTTTTGATATACAAATGGTGTGGTTTTTCCACATGTAGATAAAGACATTGAGTTTGTCTTCGACTTAGAAGTAAGACATTTGCTGGGTGAGTTAAATGGGCTTGGCCCAAAGATTTGACGTCGTCTGGGCTACCGAAGGGCACATAACTTATAATGAAATGTTGAATATAGTAATGACCAGTCGCGATTGTACATAGTTAATGTAGCCGATTTCAATTAGCAAAATGAGCAGGCAAAAATCCAAAAGTGGAAAAACTGTTCCAATGCTGCTGGTAAGAGGCTAATCCGACGTATTTTGTGACGAGAAATCGAATGGTGCAAACCGCGTTGCTCTCCGACCAATACTTTTGGCTGTAGCCACAAATGAATAATCAATGATGTCAAGATCACGTGCCCAGCAACGGCTCTTACTCCATGGAAACCAAGGAAATTTGCAATTTTTCAACAGCTGGAGATGCCTGGCCCAATTGCGCATCCTTTGGCACCTTATTGATGTGGGTCAGTGTTCAATTGTACTTTTTACAGCGGATTGTATCAAGTACCTTGTGTTTTTTTTATATACAAATGGTGTGGTTTTTCTACATGTAGATAAAGACATTGAGTTTGTCTTCGACTTAGGAGTAAGACATTTGCTGGGTGAGTTAAATGGGCTTGGCCCAAAGATTTGACGTCGTCTGGGCTACCGAAGGGCACATAACTTATAATGAAATGTTGAATATAGTAATGACCAGTCGCGATTGTACATAGTTAATGTAGCCGATTTCAATTAGCAAAAAGACCAGGCAAAAATCCAAAAGTGGAAAAACTGTTCCAATGCTGCTGGTAAGAGACTAATCCGACGTATTTTGTGACGAGAAATCGAATGGTGCAAACCGCGTTGCTCTCCGACCAATACTTTTGGCTGTAGCCACAAGTGAATAATCAATGATGTCAAGATCACGTGCCCAGCAACGGCTCTTACTCCATGGAAACCAAGGAAATTTGCAATTTTTCAACAGCTGGAGATGCCTGGCCCAATTGCGCATCTTTTGGCGCCTTATTGATGTGGGTCAGTGTTCAATTGTACTTTTTACAGCGGACTGTATCAAGTACCTTTTGTTTTTTTATATACAAATGGTGTGGTTTTTCTACATGTAGATAAAGACATTGAGTTTGTCTTCGACTTAGAAGTAAGACATTTGCTGGGTGAGTTAAATGGGCTTGGCCCAAAGATTTGACGTCGTCTGGGCTACCGAAGGGCACATAACTTATAATGAAATGTTGAATATAGTAATGACCAGTCGCGATTGTACATAGTTAATGTAGCCGATTTCAATTCGCTAAAAGACCAGGCAAAAATCCAAAAGTAGAAAAACTGTTCCAATGCTGCTGGTAAGAGGCTAATCCGACGTATTTTGTGACGAGAAATCGAATGGTGCAAACCGCGTTTCTCTCCAACCAATACTTTTGGCTGTAGCCACAAATGAATAATCAATGATGTCAAGATCACGTGCCCAGCAACGGCTCTTACTCCATGGAAACCAAGGAAATTTGCAATTTTTCAACAGCTGGAGATGCCTGGCCCAATTGCGCATCCTTTGGCACCTTATTGATGTGGGTCAGTGTTCAATTGTACTTTTTACAGCGGATTGTATCAAGTACCTTGTGTTTTTTTTATATACAAATGGTGTGGTTTTTCTACATGTAGATAAAGACATTGAGTTTGTCTTCGACTTAGAAGTAAGACATTTGCTGGGTGAGTTAAATGGGCTTGGCCCAAAGATTTGACGTCGTCTGGGCTACCGAAGGGCACATAACTTATAATGAAATGTTGAATATAGTAATGACCAGTCGCGATTGTACATAGTTAATGTAGCCGATTTCAATTCGCAAAAAGACCAGGCAAAAATCCAAAAGTAGAAAAACTGTTCCAATGCTGCTGGTAAGAGGCTAATCCGACGTATTTTGTGACGAGAAATCGAATGGTGCAAACCGCGTTGCTCTCCGACCAATACTTTTGGCTGTAGCCACAAATGAATAATCAATGATGTCAAGATCACGTGCCCAGCAACGGCTCTTACTCCATGGAAACCAAGGAAATTTGCAATTTTTCAACAGCTGGAGATGCCTGGCCCAATTGCGCATCCTTTGGCACCTTATTGATGTGGGTCAGTGTTCAATTGTTCTTTTTACAGCGGATTGTATCAAGTACCTTTTGTTTTTTTTACATACAAATGGTGTGGTTTTTCTACATGTAGATAAAGACATTGAGTTTGTCTTCGACTTAGAAGTAAGACATTTGTTGGGTGAGTTAAATGGGCTTGACCCAAAGATTTGACGTCGTCTGGGCTACCGAAGGGCACATAACTTATAATGAAAAGTTGAATATAGTAATGACCAGTCGGGATTGTACATAGTTAATGCAGCCGATTTCAATTAGCAAAAAGACCAGGCAAAAATCCAAAAGTGGAAAAACTGTTCCAATGCTGCTGGTAAGAGGTTAATCCGACGTATTTTGTGACGAGAAATCGAATGGTGCAAACCGCGTTGCTCTCCGACCAATACTTTTGGCTGTAGCCACAAATGAATAATCAATGATGTCAAGATCACGTGCCCAGCAACGGCTCTTACTCCATGGAAACCAAGGAAATTTGCAATTTTTCAACAGCTGGAGATGCCTGGCCCAATTGCGCATCCTTTGGCACCTTATTGATGTGGGTCAGTGTTCAATTGTACTTTTTACAGCGGATTGTATCAAGTACCTTGTGTTTTTTTTATATACAAATGGTGTGGTTTTTCTACATGTAGATAAAGACATTGAGTTTGTCTTCGACTTAGAAGTAAGACATTTGCTGGGTGAGTTAAATGGGCTTTGCCCAAAGATTTGACGTCGTCTGGGCTACCGAAGGGCACATAACTTATAATGAAATGTTGAATATAGTAATGACCAGTCGCGATTGTACATAGTTAATGTAGCCGATTTCAATTCGCAAAAAGACCAGGCAAAAATCCAAAAGTGGAAAAACTGTTCCAATGCTGCTGGTAAGAGGCTAATCCGACGTATTTTGTGACGAGAAATCGAATGGTGCAAACCGCGTTGCTCTCCGACCAATACTTTTGGCTGTAGCCACAAATGAATAATCAATGATGTCAAGATCACGTGCCCAGCAACGGCTCTTACTCCATGGAAACCAAGGAAATTTGCAATTTTTCAACAGCTGGAGATGCCTGGCCCAATTGCGCATCCTTTGGCACCTTATTGATGTGGGTCAGTGTTCAATTGTTCTTTTTACAGCGGATTGTATCAAGTACCTTTTGTTTTTTTTACATACAAATGGTGTGGTTTTTCTACATGTAGATAAAGACATTGAGTTTGTCTTCGACTTAGAAGTAAGACATTTGTTGGGTGAGTTAAATGGGCTTGACCCAAAGATTTGACGTCGTCTGGGCTACCGAAGGGCACATAACTTATAATGAAAAGTTGAATATAGTAATGACCAGTCGCGATTGTACATAGTTAATGCAGCCGATTTCAATTAGCAAAAAGACCAGGCAAAAATCCAAAAGTGGAAAAACTGTTCCAATGCTGCTGGTAAGAGGCTAATCCGACGTATTTTGTGACGAGAAATCGAATGGTGCAAACCGCGTTGCTCTCCGACCAATACTTTTGGCTGTAGCCACAAATGAATAATCAATGATGTCAAGATCACGTGCCCAGCAACGGCTCTTACTCCATGGAAACCAAGGAAATTTGCAATTTTTCAACAGCTGGAGATGCCTGGCCCAATTGCGCATCCTTTGGCACCTTATTGATGTGGGTCAGTGTTCAATTGTACTTTTTACAGCGGATTGTATCAAGTACCTTGTGTTTTTTTTATATACAAATGGTGTGGTTTTTCTACATGTAGATAAAGACATTGAGTTTGTCTTCGACTTAGAAGTAAGACATTTGTTGGGTGAGTTAAATGGGCTTGACCCAAAGATTTGACGTCGTCTGGGCTACCGAAGGGCACATAACTTATAATGAAAAGTTGAATATAGTAATGACCAGTCGCGATTGTACATAGTTAATGCAGCCGATTTCAATTAGCAAAAAGACCAGGCAAAAATCCAAAAGTGGAAAAACTGTTCCAATGCTGCTGGTAAGAGGCTAATCCGACGTATTTTGTGACGAGAAATCGAATGGTGCAAACCGCGTTGCTCTCCGACCAATACTTTTGGCTGTAGCCACAAATGAATAATCAATGATGTCAAGATCACGTGCCCAGCAACGGCTCTTACTCCATGGAAACCAAGGAAATTTGCAATTTTTCAACAGCTGGAGATGCCTGGCCCAATTGCGCATCCTTTGGCACCTTATTGATGTGGGTCAGTGTTCAATTGTACTTTTTACAGCGGATTGTATCAAGTACCTTGTGTTTTTTTTATATACAAATGGTGTGGTTTTTCTACATGTAGATAAAGACATTGAGTTTGTTTTCGACTTAGAAGTAAGACATTTGCTGGGTGAGTTAAATGGGCTTGGCCCAAAGATTTGACGTCGTCTGGGCTACCGAAGGGCACATAACTTATAATGAAAAGTTGAATATAGTAATGACCAGTCGCGATTGTACATAGTTAATGTAGCCGATTTCAATTCGCAAAAAGACAAGGCAAAAATCCAAAAGTAGAAAAACTGTTCCAATGCTGCTGGTAAGAGGCTAATCCGACGTATTTTGTGACGAGAAATCGAATGGTGCAAACCGCGTTGCTCTCCGACCAATACTTTTGGCTGTAGCCACAAGTGAATAATCAATGATGTCAAGATCACGTGCCCAGCAACGGCTCTTACTCCATGGAAACCAAGGAAATTTGCAATTTTTCAACAGCTGGAGATGCCTGGCCCAATTGCGCATCCTTTGGCACCTTATTGATGTGGGTCAGTGTTCAATTGTACTTTTTACAGCAGACTGTATCAAGTACCTTGTGTTTTTTTATATACAAATGGTGTGGTTTTTCCACATGTAGATAAAGACATTGAGTTTGTCTTCGACTTAGAAGTAAGACATTTGCTGGGTGAGTTAAATGGGCTTGGCCCAAAGATTTGACGTCGTCTGGGCTACCGAAGGGCACATAACTTATAATGAAATGTTGAATATAGTAATGACCAGTCGCGATTGTACATAGTTAATGTAGCCGATTTCAATTAGCAAAATGAGCAGGCAAAAATCCAAAAGTGGAAAAACTGTTCCAATGCTGCTGGTAAGAGGCTAATCCGACGTATTTTGTGACGAGAAATCGAATGGTGCAAACCGCGTTGCTCTCCGACCAATACTTTTGGCTGTAGCCACAAATGAATAATCAATGATGTCAAGATCACGTGCCCAGCAACGGCTCTTACTCCATGGAAACCAAGGAAATTTGCAATTTTTCAACAGCTGGAGATGCCTGGCCCAATTGCGCATCCTTTGGCACCTTATTGATGTGGGTCAGTGTTCAATTGTACTTTTTACAGCGGATTGTATCAAGTACCTTGTGTTTTTTTTATATACAAATGGTGTGGTTTTTCTACATGTAGATAAAGACATTGAGTTTGTCTTCGACTTAGGAGTAAGACATTTGCTGGGTGAGTTAAATGGGCTTGGCCCAAAGATTTGACGTCGTCTGGGCTACCGAAGGGCACATAACTTATAATGAAATGTTGAATATAGTAATGACCAGTCGCGATTGTACATAGTTAATGTAGCCGATTTCAATTAGCAAAAAGACCAGGCAAAAATCCAAAAGTGGAAAAACTGTTCCAATGCTGCTGGTAAGAGACTAATCCGACGTATTTTGTGACGAGAAATCGAATGGTGCAAACCGCGTTGCTCTCCGACCAATACTTTTGGCTGTAGCCACAAGTGAATAATCAATGATGTCAAGATCACGTGCCCAGCAACGGCTCTTACTCCATGGAAACCAAGGAAATTTGCAATTTTTCAACAGCTGGAGATGCCTGGCCCAATTGCGCATCTTTTGGCGCCTTATTGATGTGGGTCAGTGTTCAATTGTACTTTTTACAGCGGACTGTATCAAGTACCTTGTGTTTTTTTATATACAAATGGTGTGGTTTTTCTACATGTAGATAAAGACATTGAGTTTGTCTTCGACTTAGAAGTAAGACATTTGCTGGGTGAGTTAAATGGGCTTGGCCCAAAGATTTGACGTCGTCTGGGCTACCGAAGGGCACATAACTTATAATGAAATGTTGAATATAGTAATGACCAGTCGCGATTGTACATAGTTAATGTAGCCGATTTCAATTCGCTAAAAGACCAGGCAAAAATCCAAAAGTAGAAAAACTGTTCCAATGCTGCTGGTAAGAGGCTAATCCGACGTATTTTGTGACGAGAAATCGAATGGTGCAAACCGCGTTTCTCTCCGACCAATACTTTTGGCTGTAGCCACAAATGAATAATCAATGATGTCAAGATCACGTGCCCAGCAACGGCTCTTACTCCATGGAAACCAAGGAAATTTGCAATTTTTCAACAGCTGGAGATGCCTGGCCCAATTGCGCATCCTTTGGCACCTTATTGATGTGGGTCAGTGTTCAATTGTACTTTTTACAGCGGATTGTATCAAGTACCTTGTGTTTTTTTTATATACAAATGGTGTGGTTTTTCTACATGTAGATAAAGACATTGAGTTTGTCTTCGACTTAGAAGTAAGACATTTGCTGGGTGAGTTAAATGGGCTTTGCCCAAAGATTTGACGTCGTCTGGGCTACCGAAGGGCACATAACTTATAATGAAATGTTGAATATAGTAATGACCAGTCGCGATTGTACATAGTTAATGTAGCCGATTTCAATTCGCAAAAAGACCAGGCAAAAATCCAAAAGTAGAAAAACTGTTCCAATGCTGCTGGTAAGAGGCTAATCCGACGTATTTTGTGACGAGAAATCGAATGGTGCAAACCGCGTTGCTCTCCGACCAATACTTTTGGCTGTAGCCACAAATGAATAATCAATGATGTCAAGATCACGTGCCCAGCAACGGCTCTTACTCCATGGAAACCAAGGAAATTTGCAATTTTTCAACAGCTGGAGATGCCTGGCCCAATTGCGCATCCTTTGGCACCTTATTGATGTGGGTCAGTGTTCAATTGTTCTTTTTACAGCGGATTGTATCAAGTACCTTTTGTTTTTTTTACATACAAATGGTGTGGTTTT
>NW_027018095.1:0-84584 GCF_032854445.1 Liolophura sinensis | reverse complement strand
TCCGACTTTCTAGTTCGCCAGTAGCTCACCAAAGGACGGTGGTTTACTCCATGTTGTTTCGGTTTCTTCCACCCTACCTTTGCGCTGCCCGTTATAGTGAACAGTAACTGAACAATCCCTAAGTATGACGTGAAACAACAGTAGAAATTGACCAGCCGTCAACCTAGATGGACGTTCCAGGTCAATAATCACAAGGTCAATTCCCAAAATGATGTATAACACAAACAACCAAAGAACTAAGAAAGCATATAAAGTACGAAAATAGGACGGAATCATGCAAGCATAAGCAGGTAACAGTTTTCAGTGATGTTGGAAAGACGCAAGGTATGTTTTAGACGGCTGAGTGAAGTCAGTATTCAAATAGTGTACCATGTTTGAATATCAGTTGTCGATAACAAAATATGTATCTCAGTTGTGCATTGATTACAAATGTTCATACATTCAACATGGCGATCTAATTCAACACGACGCCCAAGTGCCGGTTAAGCGGAAGTAGACACGATCATGAAGCCGCGCGCCAGGGAATCTGGACACTGTGATGGAATAACCTTAAAACTCTAGTTCCAGCAGTTATACATTGTAACGTCGATGGAATGGTAGGGCCAAAAAGCAGGTCTAACAAATGCTAGAGATGACACAGGGTCTAACAAATGCTATAGATGCCATAGGGTCTAACAAATGCCACAAGGCGAGATATGTACATATACAGGCCATAAGCAGGACCGGTATATTTCTGTCAAGTAAAGATAATTTACACTGTCAGATTTGACAATCACAAACTGTGATAAACAATGCAATTTTGTACAGTAAAAGAGTGAAGCTAAATGTTTACAGTTTACTTGAGATCTCTATTCATTTTATTTATTTGATTGGTGTTTTACGGCGTACGTGAGATCTTTAATTTACTTCTTTATTTGCTTAGTGCTTAACGCCATACTCACTTATACGGTGACGTTCAAATGATGGCGGTGGAAATCAGGACCTTTCCCGCTACACCATCCCAATCAATTGACAAACTAACAAAAATCTCACTATACACTGTCATGGTAATTGTCCAAAATTAGAGGAATAGCCATGTGTTACCCATATGTTACATATATGTTATCCATATCTTACTCATATGTTATTCATATGTTACTCGTATGTTACCCATATGTTACCCATGTGTTACCCATGTTACCCATATGTTATCCATGTTACCCATATGTTATTCATATGTTAAACATATGTTACCCAAGTGTTACCCATGTGTTACTCATATGTTACGCATATGTTACTCATATGTTACTCGTATGTTACTCGTATGTTACCCATATGTCATATGTTACCCATGTGTTACTCATATGTTACGCATATGTTACTCATATGTTACTCGTATGTTACTCGTATGTTACCCATATGTCATATGTTACCCCATATGTTACCCATGTTACCGATATGTTACTCATATGTTACCCATATGTTACTTATATGGTACCCATATGCTACTCATATGTTTCTCGTATGTTACCGATATGTTACCCATATGTTACTCATATGTTACCCATATGTTACTCATATGATACCCATATGTTACCCATGTGTTACCCATGTTACCAATATGTTACTCATATGTTACCCATATGTTACTCATATGTTATCCTTGTGTTACCCATGTTACCGATATGTTATCCATATGTTACCCATATGTTACTCATATGTTACCCTTGTGTTACCCATGTTACCCATATGCTAAGGTACATGTAGTCTCATGGTTCCCAGAATGGAGCCTTGTAGGACGACTGAGCTCACATGTATCCACACTACACATATAGCCTATACCATTCACGACCACACGGCGCTGTGGAACACTTTAATAATAGTCATTTACGCAGTTGCTATTCAGTTCAAATCTGCTTCTCTTCTCGCGCTGATATACTCTGTCACTGCATCATCATTGTAAAACATTACTTTGAATCGAAATTGTGTCCACAAATTCATTGTTATCTGGGATGCCCATAGCATTCACGTTCCTTAATGTACATTTACCATAAAGGGATATCACGTATCGTGCACTTTAAGAGGATATTACTGACTGATACCACCAGCGGGGACGTACACATTGCGAATGTCTGTGACCTCGGCGGATATGACTCCACAATTGTTGGGAGCTACAGGTATTGTAAATGATCACAACACGGTCCATTATTTTATAAGAAAATAGGCCAGACCAACACGGTTTGTTGAATTATTTATTACCGGCTTCAATTTTCAGCCTTTTATTCGCGGCGTTCATCTCATGTGTATATAAGTTTGTTATGAATGTTGTACCTCGTGCCAAGAATGAAGTTTCGAGGATTTAATCTGACTATATCCACACTACATGAACGGCTTTTTCAGCAGACCCTATTAAATACAGCGTTTCTCCAAGGTTTTATTGGTTATAGAAGTATAGAAGAATAGAAGAACTTGCACTGGTACAAATGCTATTTTGTCCTGGTTTTTCATTTGTGTGTTTTGAACAGGCATATTTCAAACCGTTTTACAATATACAACAATCTATCTTAAACTCAGCTAACTGTATTACAGCAGGTCTATATTCTCTGTGTGCTCATAAGATCACGGATAACCACAGTATAAAAGTGTCAGTAAAACACACAAACTGTCCATGTAAAGGTTTAAATAGAAGCAAATTACACATCCCCGAGCACCATGGCTTCAACAGAACAATGCAGTGAGTAAACCTGAAATCCGATATATTTGTATACAATGTAAACTACAGCACAGAAAGTACATGTAAAGCCAAAGCAGCAACGACAGTGCTACAGCTGGCAAATGGTTACACGTAATCGGTGAAGTCCGGCCTGTTGTCAATTTAGCTCAGTTAAGGCCTTATTACAGTAGCAAATCACACGCCCCTAGCACCATGGCTTAAGCAGAATTAGTGAAACAAATCCACTGATGGTAATTGTAATTTATTGGAGTCATTGGGGTGCATATACATATACTGTATCTACTTATGGCAGGGCGAGTAGGTGCCGTTAAAATCATGTTTTTCGTGGGAATATGAGTTGGTTTATTTATTTAATTGATGTTTTACGCCGTACTCAAGAATATTTCACTTATATGACGGCGGCCAGCATTATGGTGGGAGCAATGAGCTGTTCGTCCTATTGTGAAAAATTTCATTGGTCAGCCCCTGTCAGGAATTTGACTGGAGTTGTCTCAGGGGGCGAGGATTATCAGATTCGGAGCGCCCGGGGCTCGCAGATTTAGGGACAGTGTTGTGAGGAGTTAACAAGTCTGAAATTGAAAACGTGTTACGGGCAGATTTAGGGACAGTGCTGTGAGGAGTTAACAAGTAATTAAATTGAAAATGTATTAAGGGCAGTAGCAGGAAATTGACCAATTGTTTACACCTATAAGTAAAAACGAATGCAAACACAGCTGAAGGAATGTGCGCAAAAACTGTTTTGCTCAAGTAGTATAGGGAAGGAGGGTTCTGGCGCACGACCCCCCCCCCCCCCCCCCTTGGGGCCCTCCGCATAACAAGTAGAGGCCCCACCCCCCTTCCCTGCTTCCCCAGGCCAGGCTGACAAGCTTATTTACAAGTCTCGCCTACACACACATTGATATGAGGCGACCTAGTTGGCATTTAATACATAAGGCTTATAGTATATATATAGACCGGCTGAATTGCACAACAGGGTGATTCAGCTGATTTTCTCCCCACTGTAGGGCTTAAACCACGGATTTGTATGAAAAATAAATGTGACAGCCTTTTTCAGCGTGTCTTGTTTGATAAGATCCAGTATTTTTTTAGGAGGATTGGAGATATTTTGTTTATGAGGAATAGTCCTTCCAATTTAGCCTATGTTTCGTGGGTCGTGGATATAGCTCAGTCGTCTGACAGAGGTGGGAAAAGCGCTGTGTGTAAGTAATTATATTATATGTATGTATACTAGATTGTGAATATTTTTCTAACATGTAAGTTTACAAAGTGTATTCATATATGTATTCAGATGACAGAAATAATGTTTGACATGCACTACTGTGCCCAGAGTTAATTTCTCGACACAGATATTTGACTGATAGTACATGTATTTGAATTCTTTCTTGTTTTTTGTATTTTACAAAGTTTATTTCTACCTACTGTGACTTAGCTGCTCAAATCGTATGGTGCCACTACTCTTTTTAGTGAGTGACAGTCACAGATTCAGTGGTGATAATTTTGCCTGTTCTCAGTCTCAGAGCTATGTATACTGTATTCTGGTTTGGTTCCGTTGAATGTGAAGTAGTGTAACTGTGAGTGACATGCACCTGCTGTGCTAAATTACCATGCATTTTGATTGTTTTCCTTTTATATGTATTTTATTGTTCATTTATTTTTACCTCCTGATTCACAGCATTCACACTTGAACTGCTGCGCCAAATTGCCATTGTTTTCCTTGGATCTGTATTGAATTGTGTATTTTACAGTTTCTACCTCCTATTTCACACTTCGTTGTCCAAAGCATAACAGATTGTAACCATACATAGTTTAATATAAAATTTATGTACTCTTTTTAGTGATTCGCACTCAGTGTCAGTCATTGGTGGAAAATGTGTGATATATTTGGTGCCCCCCCAAAACAGTCAATTCCTGGGGTCAAATAGTAATACATTATTTCAAGTGATATAATGGCAATTAAAGCTATTAAAAGGTCTTGCTTTTCAATGATACAGTGGCGATAATTCGTAGGAGTGGCCGATCTGCAGAAGCATGTCGCTGGGGGCCATATATAGGCCTATGCCATACACAAAGTCTACAGCGCTCCCGGCATACTGTAGCACGTCCTGGTAGCGTTTGATAGCAGACGGAAGGTCGATCGGAGAGGAAAAAGCGTCTTCAACGTTCACGGCAAACTGGTTTTGCGCGTCGAAGGCTGTGCCCGTGCCTAGAATACGCGCTCTTGTTTGCGCTTGGGCGCCTAGAATAGCCCACACGTATGTCCGGATGGAATCGTTTAGGCGCTTTACGCCCGGCTGCGTGAATCCTTGGGATGTGTCGACAATGAACGCCGCCCAAGCAACCTCGGCGTCCTGCTCGATGTAGTCGACGTGGAGCGCTGTAATATTTCTAAAGAACGACATCCCGCTCGGATCGAAGGTCCCATCGCCAATGGGCTGTAGCCCGTTCTCGTGACATAGTAATATGCCACTCCGAGGCCGTGATTCACCCCACTGCGCCTCCAGTCTGTGTGCGCATCTACGTGGAACTCCCTACAAATCCTCTCATAGGCCCTCTCGTTGTAGGGGTTTTTGAATGTCGCCCACGCTCTGTCTTGAGGCAGGGGGGCCTTATCTTTTCCAGGTTCCGCCTTACTTGGTAATACACATGGAACGTGTACAGGGCCCTTATTCGTTGGTCGGGGGCGAGAAGATGGTCTTTTGCAGAGACGCCACAGCCCGTGGTTGCGCACAAGACCGCGAAGTTCATTTGGTTCTGCCAGAATTGCATAGGATTGGTGTTCCAGTCCTTAACAATGTCATTGCTGGTTATCTGTGGCAGCCGGTACTTGGCCAACACATCTGTGAACTGGACTGGAATGGCCTTCTTTTCATCGATGTAGATGTCAAATCGCGTAAACTGCTCTGCGTGGGTTTGGATACTATGAAATGCCCCGGCCTTGTAAGTGGCTTCTCTATTGAACCTGTAAGCCTCGCTGTTCATCGTGGCTAGGATGTTCATCACATTGATTGACATTCTAAACGGGACACAGCACACGCTGCCTCATGCCTTTAACAACCTCGACGGCCGCCTTAAAACCGCCCTTCGCGAGATAACATTCTACCCGGCCTGGGTGAATATCCCCTCCGGAGTGGGCTTCTTGCTTGAGGGCAAACGTGTTGAAGTGCCGACGTGCTACTACAATGTCTGTACGCTGGACAAGGACATATTCCGCCCGCATGGGGTTTCTCTGGGATTTAATGAAGCCGCGGGTCGCTTAGTCCTTACCCTCCCTAGAAATGCTTTCATAATACGTGCATTTAGATGCACCTCAGAAAACCTGAGAATAACCTCAGATTTCGGTGGCGGTTCCACACTACTTAAAGCCATCGCCGTGACTGGTGACGGGATTAACTGCGTTAAGACAGTTTCATTTCCCAACCCACAGTACAAAATCTTGCGCGCCGACTATATAACGCACTTGACCGTGGCACTCTTAGACAAAGAATGAATAAATGAATGAATAATTATGGTTTAACGCCACATCGGCAGTATTTCAGCCATATCGTGGCGAGAGCAAGGTCGAAACACGAGGCGGTTGAGGTTTCCGATATGGTGGTGATAACATTAAAAATGGAAACAAATGTTTGGACATGTTTAAAACCAGATTAGAATAACCAAAATCAGTTAAAACTCGAAAACCCTGACATTTTAAAAATAATATATCAAGAAATGTATATATAACTTCATCGACAAATATTTATGTACTATTAAATTATATCTTACGATAAAGGCCAATGGCCTTCAAATAATTGATGACAACATCGGCAGCGATGTTGTCAAACAAATCATATATAGAGTCGATCGTGTAGAATCTCTGCCGAACGTGGGCAAAGTCCACACAGTCAACCAAGATATGTTTGATGCTATATTGGGCATCGCATCCAACACACTCGGGAGCCCTGCTCCCATCTAATATGCAATTGTGCGTTAGACGAGAATGCCCAACACGACACCTTGTTAAAACGACTTGGTCTCTACGAGACTTTTCGCAAGTATAATTGTTGTAGCCAATGACTGGATGAATAGCATGCAGTTTATTATGGACCTGCAACTTCCATTCACCCTGCCAAAGGCCACGAATATATTTAAGAATATTGGACTTCATGTCAGTATAAGGGATTTTTATCTTAGATATGGGTTTATTTAGGGCAGCTTTCGCCTCCCTGTCTGCGACTCTGTTTCCATGGATACCAATATGACTTGGTATCTGGCAGAATATAATATCTTTACCTCTTCTAATTAATTTCCTATGTATAGCTAAAATTTGAAGGATCAAGAGATTTTTAAATTTATTATTCTGTATTGCCAATAAGCAAGACAACGAGTCAGTGCATATCATTGCCCTCTGGGAACACCCAGAAGAAACATATGATAAGGCCAGGAGTATAGCTCTGGCCTCTGCAGAGAATATTGAAGAAGAGGATGGAAGACGAAAGGAAGAGACCCGCTGCTCTAAGACAGCCGCAGTCGCAACCCTGTCCCCATCCTTCGACCCGTCTGTATATATAAATTTATAATCCGTATAATTAGCTTTAATTTCAGCAAAACCTTGCTGAATTATTAGAGGATTTATATTCGATTTATTATATTTACGTAGATCAAATATTAGTTTTGGTTGTGGGAGAAGCCATGGAGGAGACTCCGGAAAAGACACCGGAGCTATATCTTCCAGCTTGATGTTAGCTCCCACAATATGGTCCCGTATACGAAGACCGAACGAAGGGATCTTGTTAGGACATTTAATATATTTGTCTACATACAATGGATTGAAAACACAGTCGTAGGCAGGGTTTGTTGGATGTGCTTTAAGCTTTGTAGCATATTGAAGGCTAAGTTTTATACGTCGGTTATATAAAGAAGGCTCATTTGCCTCCTCGTATAAACTTTCTACTGGTGAGGTTCTAAAAGCACCAAGGCTGAGCCTCAAACCTTGGTGATGAACAGGATCCAACATTTTAATATATGACTTCCTAACAGAACCGTAAATGATGGATCCATAGTCCAATTTAGACCTCACCAGAGAACGATATAAATTAAGCAAAACTGATCGGTCAGCACCCCAATCGGCGCTATACACGACCTTAATTATATCGAGAGCCTTTGTACATTTAGCTTTAAGCATTTTTATATGAGGTATAAAAGATAGTTTACTATCAAATATTATACATAAAAAGTTTGTTTTTCCAACAATTTTAACCTGTTCACCACAAAAATTAAGCTCAGGGTCAAGATGAAGTTTCCGTTTATTACAAAAATGCATACCGACGGTTTTAGACGTTGAAAATCTAAAACCGTTTTCAGTTGCCTATTTCTCGATCTTATTGAGACAAAGCTGCAACTGACGTTCTATATTATTCATATTCTTAGCTCGGTAGCATATAAGGAAATCATCGACGTATAAAGAACCCTCTGTGCCAGATGTTAATGTTTTTGCTAGGCTATATATTTTTATGCTGAACAGAGTTGGTGATAGAATGCTGCCCTGGGGTACACCCATTTCCTGCTCATAAGAGTCAGAAAGAGTGGAACCCACCCGTACCTTAAACTGACGATCAGATAAAAATTGTGATATAAATGGAGGTAAGCGACCTTTTAGACCCATATTCGTGAGATCTTTTAAAATACCATATTTCCATGTGGTGTCGTAAGCCTTTTCAAGGTCAAAAAATATGGACACCACATGTTCATTATTGATGAAGCCATCGCGAATAAAAGTTTCGAATCGAACAAGGTGATCCATGGTAGATCTACCTTGCCGAAAACCGCATTGATTATTAGATAAAAGTTTGTTGGTTTCAAGAAACCAAACAAGCCTATCATTAATCATCCGTTCCATAGTCTTACAGACACAGCTGGTAAGAGCTATGGGACGGTAATTATTTGGATCAGTATGATCCTTACCCGGTTTGGGAACCGGAATAATACACGCCTCCCTCCATGATGGTGAAAAATTACCAGTTATCCAAATATCATTAAGCAAGTTCAGGAGAGTCTCCCGTGGCTCAGGTGGTAAATGGTTCAGAAACTTATAATATACATTATCAGGACCACAAGCAGTATCGTGGGCCTTTTTTAATGCAGTTTTAAGTTCCTCGATATTAAAAGGATGATTATAATCTTCTAAATTCTTAGAAGAAAAGGGCAATTTAATTTTCTCCTTCTGGTTTTTAATACGTTGGAATTCTTTAGAGTAATTCTCAGAAGAAGATTTTGTTGAAATTGTTTCAGCTAATTTATTGGCTATATCAGATGGAGAAGTTAATATATTATCTCCATCTTTTAAATGCTGAACTTTGGCTTTATTTTTTTTGCCCTTAAGTTTCTGAACCATGTTCCAGACCTTACGCATGGGTGTTTTTGACGTGATGCCCGAAACAAAGTTCCGCCAACAAGATCGTCTCTTGGACTTGAGTAATCCACGAGCCTTAGCTCTAAAAATACGAACCTGGTTTAAATTATTATCATTAGGACAATGATTAAATCTGCGTTCAGCCTTTTTACGGTCCTTTATGGCTTTACGACAGTCATTGTCGTACCAGGGTTTACTTTTGCATTTTGGATTTGTGGAGGTCTTAGGTATAGTTCTATCGGCAGCTCGTAATACAAGTTCGTTAAATTTTAACATAGGATCATCTGCTGCTTTGAGAGTGTCTGGAATGATATCAGCCTCACAGAACATCTCAAATGCGATCCAATCTGCTTTATCGAATTTCCACCTAGCTACACGTTCTAAAAGAATTAGAAGTGATATGTTCTAGGATAATAGGAAAATGGTCACTACCACAAAGATCGTCATGCACCTTCCAAGAAAAATCAGGGAGAAGTGATGGATCTGTGATAGTGAGATCGATAGCAGAATAAGTGCCATTACCCGGGTGTAAATAGGTATTAGAACCATCATTGAAATAACACAGTTCCTCCTTCGATAAGAAGTCTTCGACTATCTTGCCCTTATTATTTATGTTATTACTGCCCCATAAGGGGTTATGGGAATTAAAATCTCCCATAAGTATAAAAGGTTTTGGCAACTGTTCTATTAAATTATGTAACTGGAATGCTGACAAAGAAATGTTCGGGGGAATATACACTGAACACAATGTGATTGTTTCAGATAGTGAAACACGAACGGCCACAGCCTGAAGCTCTGTATCCAGAGCAACAGGGCTGTGAATAATATTGTTATTGATGAAGATAGAAGAGCCGCCTGCAGCTCGCTCTTCTTCATTTGAGTAAGTACTGTATAAGGAATAGTTTTTAAGGGTTATTTTATCATTGTCAGATGTCTTCAGGTGAGTTTCCTGAGGACACAGGGCAATAGGATTTAATGATTGAATAAGCTGTGTTATTTCAATAAAATTTACCTTAAGACCTCGACAATTCCACTGTATAATTTTGTCATATATCGCCATTATGGAGGAAGACGTATTGGGGATTTCTCTTTATGTTCGGATCGCGGACGACCCTTTCGTGGAGATCGGCTGTTAGATCTCCCTGGTGCGGGTGATGTATCCATCACATCCGCATCCGATGTTGAAGGACCAACGTCCTCCAACGATCCAAACTTATTAAAAGTTTGGACAGGGTCCCTAGGGAGGGGCGCTCTGTTGGGCCAGTAGGTTTATTAGGTCGGACGTGTTGTCAGATCGCTCCATCTGTCAGACTTCATTTCTCTTAATTTCCAGTGATTTCTTGTGTGTTTGTGATACTCACAGATTTCTCTTGTCACGAGCTATCCATTGATATAGTTTGTAGTCAGAAATTCTATATTTTTGACTAGTTTTTTGACGTTTTGCTGTTTGGCCAGCGTGGCCGGTGGGCCAGCCCTCGCGGCTTGGCTCCGGCACCAGTTGTCGTGGCCTGTGTTGGAGGCCTATACAGGTTACAGCATAGGACAGTGAACAAGGTCAGCTTGGCCGGTCGAGCGCCATTCATCCCGGGCTAGCAGGGCACACAAAGGCTTGTGTGAATAACAGGCAGCAAATTCGTGCACTCTTGCACGAAGTTTATTGGCCACTGTTCATTGATCAGTGAAGGGGTTGAGCACACAGTGCAGTACCTGACTGGCTGCCAACACAGTTGGACGTGTCAGCCGGGTAGCGCCTTTGGGCGAGGGTTTTTTTTTTTTTTTTTTTTTTTTTTTTTTTTTTTTTTTTTTTTTGAACCACCACCAGAATGGCTTTCCGCATTAAAAGGCCTCTTAGCCTTAAATTGCGGATTAAAGGCAATATAAAAGCCATTGAAGTTTATCATGGGTTGCAGGAACGTATTGGCAGCGGACCCAAAGTGTTGAGGGGTTTGGTCCACGTTACTGAGGATCTGTGGAATGTCACTGTTGCCAATGAGGAGGTCAAGCAAAAACTGCTTGATGAAGATCTGGTGCTTAATGGGGTAAACTGTCCGGTTTATGAAGTTGAGCAATCCAGAACTTTGGTTAAGGTGAAGAGCCCCTATGAGATTCCGGATGAACGGATAGGGGCTGCTCTCAAACAGTTTGGAACGGTGCACTCTGTCGAGCGAGAATGCTACCTGTTCGACAGAACCTTGCAAAATGGGGTTAGGAGAATATGGATGAGCAACATTTCGTCCACCATTCCTGAAGCCATATGGGTGGGAGCATCTTTTCGGTTACCAGTCTGGTACAGAGGGCAGGTGCGAGCTTGTCACCTGTGCCAGGCGACAGACCACCTCAAAAATGACTGCCCGCTGAGAAACAAATGTTTGATTTGCAAGCAAGAAGGTCATTTTCAAAAGAATTGTCCTCAAGATCTGGACACTGAGAGTAGTGACAATGGGACAAGTAGTGGAGATGAAGATGACATCGCAGTTGCGATGGATGATAGTGGTAATAAGGACGACGAGGATATGAATAATGATGATCATGACAATGAGCAGGGAGATAATGACAGAAAGGTTGACAGTGATGATGACATGGATGATAGTAATGAGGCTGAGGATGATTGTGAAATGGTGAATGGGGATACGAATGGTGGACAGGAGAGTAGCAATGATGTAGTGGGTAATGATGATAAAAATGAGGTGAATGAGGCAGAGGACGGGAATGATAAAGATGCTATGGATAATGGTAAGGATGGGCTGGAGGGTGGTAGCAATGAAGAGGGTAAAGAGGAGGAAAATGATGTGGACAAAAATGCAGATGATGGTATTTCATCAGTTTCTAGCCAGGTCAAACAGGAGGAAGTATCGTTGAGTTTCACTGAACCGTTGGTTCCGTACAGCTCGACCGGTCAGTCTCCCGAGCAAGACTCTTCACAAGACTTGTGGAGTCAGTCATTTACCTTTTCCCAGCCAGTTGCAAAACAAGATATAAATGAGTCCTTATGGAGTACCGCTTCAGAGGCCATTTTTGTAGACACCTCAAAAGACCAAGTTAGCGGCATTGAAGCCTCTGGATCGGTTATCCCCATGGACGACACGACGTCGGAAATGGAGGATTCCGTTCGGGGAGAAGACCTTGACGAGTCAATGCCGGCATACGCTAACGATCAAGGCGAGGTTTTAGTCCCTGTTTCCACTTCTTTAGGAGTCCATTATCGGACCATGCGCCGCGACTCAAAAATTGAGAAAGTCAGGAAACAGAGGAAAGTCATTTACCTGTCCCAGGAGGACTTTGCTGCACGCAAGGCTGCCCTGTACAAGAAGTCGAGAAAAACAAAACTTAAATAGATCCATAATGGCTCTGAATGTTGTCACACTAAATTGTCAGGGTTTGCTTTCGGACTGGAAGCAATTTTCCCTTGGCCATACCTTCAGGTCATTAAAAGCAGATGTTGCTTTTCTACAAGAGACGCATTTTACTGACGTCAATGACGTAACCCGGTTTGAAACAGCTGTGAAAGGGGAAGTCTTTTCCTCTTCCGGCTCGAATCATAGAGCGGGCACGGCTATTGTGTTTCTTGTTTCTTTCCTCGCCTCGGGGACCATAGTGTCATCTGTCACTGATCCCGGTGGTCGTTGGGTCAAGGTTGGGGCGGAGTATTCAGGCTTTGATTTTACGTTTGTCGCCGTACATGCACCAACATATGTTCCTGACCGTCGTCGGTTTTTCCAAGGTCTAGAAAGAGTTTTGGGTGATTCAAACACCAACGTCTTCCTGGCCGGAGATTTCAATTGCGTCTTAAATCCTCTAATAGATAGGCGAAGCACGGCCGCGGTAGCTTCTGATTCGTCTACTGCTCCCTTGGCAACTTTGATTAAAACATATTCTCTGTCGGATACTTTTAGGTTCCTTCATCCTGATGCCCATGAATACACTTGGACCTCGCCAACTGGTGCGCACTCTTCGCGTCTGGATAGAGTGTATTGTAGCAAGGATCTCCTTGGACATCTGGTTCATGCAGGTCATGAACCCACTGCCATGTCTGATCATACTATGGTCACAGCCAAATTTGATTCAGGGGATTGGGTAGAGAAAGGTCCGGGGTTCTGGAAGCTCAACGTCAGCCTTTTGAATGACGAAGAGTTTCACAAGAACATGCGAGATTATTTTGCCGCTTGGATGTCAGAGAGGGATTCTTTTAGGTCTGCTGCTGAATTCTGGGAGGAGGGCAAATCTGGGCTTAAGCGGGTGGCACTGTCGTACAGTAAGGCTAGGGCACGTTGCCGTAAACGGGCTCAACGTAAACTCCTAAAGGATTACAACAAGGTCTCTAAAAGAGTTAGTGATGGGGAGACCCATCTAGTTGACTTGTTGGAAGGTCTAAAACGTAAAGTGCGGGCTGGTGAGCAACAGGCTTATAAAGCAGCCGCCGTTCGTGCCAGAGTCAAGTGGCAGGTGGAAGGCGAGAACCCCACTCGCTATTTCTGTTCTTTGGAGAAGTCGCGTGCTACTGAAAAACTTATCCGCGAAGTAGCAACTCCTGATGGCCGTTCAGTCCGGTCCACCAAGGATTTATTGCAGGCCACATGCGATTTCTACCAGAGCCTCTTCACCTCAGAGGGAGTTGAGAGAAATTGCATGGAGGAGTTGATCTCCCAGATCTCCCAGATCTTGCCTCCTCAGGAGTCCGCGATCTGTGAACAGCCGTTCACTTTGGAAGAGCTGCACTCTGCAGCAAAGTCCATGACGCTGAATAAGTCCCCAGGTTTCGATGGTCTTCCTGTCGAACTGTATTTGGCTTTCTGGGATGTCCTAGGCCCTATCCTGCTGGACGTTGCCAACGAGGCTTTTGAGCAGGGTGAGTTAACCGATTCAGTGCAGCAGGCTCTTGTCAGGCTCGTTCACAAGCGGGGGCTAAAAGAGGACCTGCGGAATTGGAGGCCGATTTCACTCTTGTGTGCCGATTATAAGATCATTACGAAGGCGCTAACCCGCAGACTTGGATCCGTGATGGGCCTTGTTGTTCACAGTGATCAGACCTGTTCTGTGCCAGGGAGGTCAATCCTCACCAATAGCTTCCTTGTTCGGGACCTTATAGAGCTGGTCGAAGACGAGGATATCGAGGCGGCAATAATAAGCCTTGATAACGAGAAGGCTTTTGATCGTTTGGAATGGGCTTTTATGCACAAAGTGTTGGAGCGGATGGGGTTCGGGCCTGTTTTTTGTAAATGGATCCGGCTTCTTCACAAGTCTCCTGTAAGTCGTGTAATGGTGAATGGTTTTATTGGTGACCCTGTTCTCCTCGAGCGTGGAGTTCGCCAGGGCTGTCCTCTGTCTCCCCTGCTTTACGTTCTGGCCGCAGAGGTTCTTGGGGTGGTTGTGAGGTCTTCTGACATGAAGGGAGTGAGAGTCCCTGATGTCGAAGAACCGATCAAAATCTCCCAGTATGCCGACGACGCATCTCTCTTCGTGGGAGATGATGAAGACTTCCACATTGCTGAGACGGTCTTGAACAAGTACCAGAAAGCGTCTGGCTGCAAAGTCAACAGATCCAAGTCAAAAGGGTTATTCTTGGGTGCTTGGAAGGGTCGTGCCGATACTCCTTTGGGTATTGAATGGTCACTGGATCACGTCAAACTCTTGGGGGTAAAACAAGGTGCAAAAAACGCGGCTTCTGTTAACTGGAATGACCGCATCCAGAAGGTCGGCAGCACCCTCAAGGGGTGGAGCAAGAGAGGCCTAAGCATTGTTTGGCGAGTCCTTGTGTTAAACTTGCTGGCAATGTCGAAATTGTGGTATGTTGCCTCAGTCTTTGACTTGCCGGCGGATAAGGAGCACACATTAGTTGGGATGTGTCGGGATTTTTTGTGGAAGAGTAAAAAGCCTCTGGTCTCTTCCAAAGTTTGTACCCTCCCCAAGGCAAGTGGAGGTCTAGGCCTCGTAGATATCCCCAAGAAGGTTCAGTCCTTAAAGCTGGCCTTTTTGGAGCGGCTTATGTTGAGTTCGTCTCGGTGGGCTCAGGTAGGCCGGAGGCTTATGGCGTCGAAAAGTGAACCCCACGCGGTGGTTGATTTTTTCCGGCTGCTTAAAGCTCCAAAGCGTTTCAGTTCTCTTCCTCGGTGGTACTTCGACCATCTGAAAACCTTCTTTAAGCTGAAACGGACTGAGGCTGATCCGGTTTCGTGGCAGGAAGCTCTGGATCAGCCTTTGTATGGAAATCCCCTAATTTTGGGAGAGGGTGGAAGACCCTTGATTCCTGGTAAGACGGCCACGCCCAGTTTCCGGCGATTGTCGGATATTGTGGATGGAGGCACCAGAGTGTGGCTGGTCTTGGAGTCCGTCAATTGGCGTCACCTAGCAGCTGTGCGAAGGGCAATACCGAAGGCATGGTTCAGTCTGCCGGATACTGTCACGAATCCCAGCCGGACGAGGTATAAAGTTAATCAACAGGACCTTTCTCAGCTTTCCTCCAGGAGATGGTATCGGATCCTTCTGGTGGACAACAGCGTAACCCCCGCCGGAGTTCAGAAGTGGCAACAGTTGGGTTGGGTGCCATCGTCCTGGAGGAACTTGTTTTTATCGCTCTGGAAGTCTGGGGTAGACAACCGAGCTAAGGAGGCTGTTTGGCTGCTGTGGCACAGACAGTGGTGGGTCGGGCATAAGTTAGTCCGAGCAGGACTGTCTGCATCTGCCGACTGTCCTTTGTGCTCGTCTCAAGACGAGACCGTAGAACACCTTGTGTGGCATTGCCCGGGTGCGTCCAGCATGTGGCAGATGTTGGAACGGACAATTGGGCGCCTCCTCGGACGAGGGTTCTCGTTAAGCCTGGAAGATGTGTTGTGGGGGGACTTGAGACAAGTGCCGCCTTCATTGAAACCGGTCGTCAGAGATCAGGTGTTTCTTTGCATCTGGTCGATTTGGAGGCATCGGTGCTACGTGGTAGCACACAATCACGTGATCGACCATCTTAAGGTGGTGCCCAGCCTTTTCCACAGGGACCTGCAGTACCACTTGATGACTGTTTTTGAACGGCATCGCAGGCTGGGAAAATTGGCGACATTCAAGACCACCTGGTGTCGCAATTCTATTCTTTGCGTTCTGCGGAACGGTAGGCCCGTTGTCCAATTTTAATCTGGCAATTGTTCGTGACCTGGTGTCATGACTTCACGTTTTCAGCAGTTCCGCCTATTTTGACTCGGAAGTTTTACTGTAAATTTTAATGGATATTTGTTTCTTGTGTCTGTCCTGGCTCTATCTGTCTGCCGGTTGTGACGTTTTAGTCATATAATGATGGGCTGGTCCTGTCGGTAAGGATGTAGGTATGTTTTACATACCGCGGACAGATTTGGTTCTGTTTTCCCACAGCCTAGATTGCTGTGGCGTACAAAAAAAAAAAAAAAAAAAAAAAAGAAAGATAGATAGAGCTTTATTTCAGACTGAATTGTCCATATAAAAAAAGATAAACACACACACACACAAAGAAAAAGAAAAAAAGAAAAAAAAAAAAAAAATAAAAATTAATTATATACACATAACATTGGCGACATATACCGACTTCACATCAGTATAGTAAAACTGACCACCTCTCCTGAAGCCGAGATGTTATACTGGCGTCACTATTCAGGAGTTTTATTACGATGGAATTGTCAGTAAACATAAGTCTCTGTCTGAAACAATACACTGACCTGCGCAGTAATTCACCAAAGGACGGTACACCATTAATGCAGAACATAAAACTGGCACTACAATCGCGCCTGAAACACATTAACCATCTAAATGCATTATTGTAAGTGACCCGTAATGAGCTTATAACCTTTTTCAGAAAAGTACACCAAAGCTGACAACAGTATATATTGCAACAAAAACTACGAAAAAGTTGTACTTTAACAAGCTGAGTACAAGAACTAAACTTACGTATCAACATGTTGGCTCTAATACAGAGCTTTCTTTTCTGAGACAGAATGTCCGCATCATCAGACAAATTGTCAGTAATAATGTGCCCAAGGTAAGTATACGATTGGACATAAGATAACAATCTTTCATTAAGGTACAAAGGCGGGGGATTGAAATCTTTATATGTTTTAGGTTTAATAACCAAACACACAGTCTTACGGGTATTAAAAATTATGTCATGGGAAAGAGCATACTCTTCACATACTTTAAAGAGAGCTTGCATTGCTTTTGCAGACGGGCAGATTATACACATATCATCGGCGTAGATAAGGTGATTGATAAATATACCTCCAACATTACATCCAACACAACTATCGGACAGAGCAACGTCCAGTTCATGGAGGTATAGGTTAAACAGAGTAGGTGATAAAATCCCCCCTTGCCTAACTCCGTTTATGATACGGAAAGGGCTTGATATGGACGATCCCCATTTAATACTGAACTCTTGGGTATTAAACCATACTTCGAGAAACTTTATAATACATGGAGGTACATTACGATCAATCAGTTTTTGCAGTAAGCACCAGTGATTTACGCGATCGAAAGCCTTACTGGCATCAAGGAAACAAACAAAAACAGGGCTGCCATTAGAGCAATAGTAGTTGATAGCTTCTTTTAACACAAAAATGCATTGATCGGTGGATCTATTAGCTTTAAAACCAAACTGAAAATCTGAGGTGTCGAAGAAGTTAAGACATTTTTCTAAAATAAGGCCTTCGATAAGTTTCGAGATAGTAGTAGCGACAGCAATAGGTCGATAATTGTCGGAGGAAGTTATATTTCCTGACTTACTCTTAATTACTGGCGAAATGTAAACATCAGTAAGTTCCTTGGGGAGACAAGAATGCGCCATAAGTGCATTAATACAGAGTGTGAGATGATGTGCAACTTCAGGACCACCATACCTTAGGTGCTCAGAGCTCAAACTGTCAGGCCCACTACATTTACCCAGTTTTAAAGTCTTAATTTTATCAGACACCTCTTCCACAGTAGTAAATCTATGGAATGGAGCATCATTACATTCAGTCAAATACTCAAGTACTTTATCTGGTATTTCTGACTGAGTTAAGAATAGATTCATATTTATCTTTCCACAGAGATGCTATGTTGGCTTCACCATGAGTGTCATCAATACTGATAGGGAGAGACATATTCTTAGCATTGGTGTTATTCACCTCTTTCCAGAATTCCTCCGAGTTGCATTGGAAGAGAGTTTGGGCCATTTTGTCGGCTCGAATTGATGACTCATTTTTCCTACAGGCCCTAACAGCATACTTAAATTTACGCCGAGTCATTTGCATGTAATTACAGATTTCACCACTCCGAGGGCTGCCATGCTCTTTCCAAAGAAGGAAAGCTACACGTGCATGAGCATGAAGGTCACTAACTAGATCATTCCAACCAGGAATATTGTATCGAGTAGAAGACTTATTTTTTGCAACGGTTTCATAACCAGCTTGACGCAGAGCGGTGACAATACTGTGATAATACTGAGATAACTCTTCAGAATGTGTTTTACATTTAGGTTGCATGCAATTCAGAGCCTCAGATGGAATTGTTATAGATCTCATTTTGAGTTTAGTCACAGAAGTATACCTAGCAATATCATTTCCATTAAGATTACTCCAATCAATGAACAGGCGAGTTGGATTGGAGCTGGAAGTATAGAGGCGGGGTAAATTTTGCCAAGAAATGTTAATAGACAGTGGTTTATGGTCAGAAGTAACAAAATCATACAACACATTAATATTGTTTACAGAATCACTAACATGCTGGGAACAGAGGCAGTGATCTAACCACGGGGTGGTCAGGTGGGCATCACTGACATAAGTAAACGTAGAGTGCGGGAGAAGATTTAAGTCATAATTATATAGTCCTGAGTCAGTACAGAAATCTTTCAGCTCTTTTCCAAATGAAGCATTTGGGTCTGCATTCCAGTCTCCCATGACCACAACGTTGGGAATGTCAGATTCTTCAATAATAGACTTTATCTTAGCTAGATAATCATTAAATATGTCAATATTATCTGTACAATCCGTAGGCATGTATATATTAATTATCAATAGTTTACTTGAGTCAGACTCTAAACGAAGGCCAAGCAGCCTATTGTCATGGAAGTCAACAATACTAGCCAAGCTTCCCAGCGACTTTTTCCAGAGGACAGCAATACCACCAAAGGGACGCCCAGGAGTTAGAAGGGTTTCGTCAATGGACGAGACACCATAGCCACAAAAGTCATTGTGTATGGCATTCAGTAAATCATGTTCCGAGTTTCTGAGCCAAGTTTCTTGAAGAACACATACATCACTAAGGTCACATAGTTGTTTAACTTCCTGTATAGAGGTCTTAAGTGACCTACAGTTGAAAGAGGTTACAGTTAATGACATGTTGAAAGTTAAATTGAGATAAGGCACAAGCAGAAATAAATAAATACCATAACTGGGACGCAAAAAAGTACATTCACTAATAGTCATTCTGTAACATCACATGGTCACGTGCATATCGCTGTGTAGAACCGTTGGTGGTGTAATGGTCACCTTCCCTAAATCTTCGCTTGGACCATGTTGCATCCGAGTCGCGGCGGTTATAGAATTTTCGAACCAGTACTTCATCGGGCCAAAAGCTAGAACGTAATAACATATTCGAAACTTTACCCGTTACTCGTATCCAAAACGATGCATATGTGTCATATTTAGTATCCAGCCTCTTACATTCAACGTTAACACCTGAGTTATCCTTAACAAATTGGATTACGTCATTAGAAGTGGTTGTTGGCTCCAATCTGGTAATAAAGATTTCCACAGGGGGATAGGTTCGCAAACCTCGCAATTCATGTTTTTTGTTTGGTCGGGGTTTGTTTCTAATCACTGTTGTGAAATCGTTTCCAGCATACTCCAGAGTTGTACGGCTAGGATGTGATCCTTCAGTTGATAGCACAGCAGCGTAAGATTTATCCATTGATTGGTCTACACAGGAAGCCTCATTTGGAGCAGTGTTGTTAGTTATATCTGATAAAGGGACTGTTTTGCTTTTATTAGCAAACGGACTGTCACCAACAACATTGCACTCGTTGATGCGAGTAGACTGAGATAATTCAGTATCATCCTTAGAGGAGGCGCACTCACCGACACTGGTAATAGATTTCTCTAGGAATCGAGTTTTTCTATTTGTAGGTGGACTAGCACATTTGCTGTCCAAGCGGTCCAACTTTTTTTGAACATTGATCTGTGTTGAGTTTAGATCATCCATTTTGCTAACAATGTCATTCATCTGGAGCTTAACTCCTGCCAATTCACGTAAGAGAGAGGAAACATCAATATGATTTGTTGACACGGGAGGTAACTTGCTCTGTTGCCGAGCCACAAAGCATGGAATGTCACTGGGTTCCAATTCGTGAAGCATTTTGCATATATCCTGAAGAGAGTTCACCTTTCTGTTCGGACCTGATCTCTTGCGAATTTTATTTGTCACAAGGTTTCCGCAGCACTTATACAAGATATCCTTTGCATTTTGAATTTCAGTATCACTATACACATCGTCACATAACTTCACCAGCGTGTCAATTGGTAAGACATCCAGCTTATCCGACAAGTAGCATAGTAGCTCGTTAATTATAGGCTGGGAACGATAATCGGCCTGAACATCCACAGAATTGGAGTCAGTATTGGAGTCATTGTCAATTTCAGCCGAACACGTAGCAGTATCAGCCATATGTAGTATATTCCGGTTATTGCAAGCTACGCGAGAAAGCCCGTAGAGAGCCTCACTGAAGATTGTATGCCATCTAAAGACTGTCACCAAGTATGGCGGCCACAAGTTTGTCCACTGAACTGAGATTGCTCGTCAAGATCCACAGAAATTGATCAAACTTGGTTGGTCTTATTGTTATTATTTGGAGGTTCATTTTGGGAGATATTTTTGTTTCTACGTTGATTAAGTTTGGGGTTATCGGGTCGGTCAGTATTATTCGCTGATTCTATTTGTTGTATTGAGGTAGTTTGTGTTGAGGAAGTATTGAAAGCAGGTCGAACAGTAGGTTCAACAGAAACAGGAGAAGGTTTCTGGTTTGCAATGGGCCAAATCATTGATGTTTGAGTAGCAACAGATGCTACTCGCTTGACCGCATTGGCAAATGAAGTCTGCAATGAAGTATTAGGAGGCGAGACTAGTTTCCGGGCCTCCTGATACGATATATTGTTTTTAGTTTTTAAAGTGATTATTTGTTTTTCTTTGACGAAAAGTGGACAGTCCCTAGAGGAGGTCATGTGATCTCCACTGCAATTGCAACACTTAACTGTGTTGCTGCAGTCGAAACCCTCATGACCTTCACTGCCTCATCGAAAACAAACAAGTTTGTTTTTACTTTGGCCCTTGCCATGACCAAATTTCTGGCACGTAAAACAACGTGTTGGGTTAGGGATGTATAAGTCTACACTAACTCTATACGGGCCAATGTAGATATATGATGGAATAGAAGTACGATTAAAAGTTAACAGGTATGCATTTAGTTTCAGGATATTACTTGATTTCTTCATAGTGAAGCGCTTTACTCTGCTAACACCTTGCGACTTCAGTTCACTGCAGATTTCCTCTTCTGAAAGTTCCAAAATATCTTGATCCCGGTCACGAATTATTCCCTGACAGCTGTTCAGGGAATTGTGAGGTGATGAAAACACAGGTATGTCCGAAATTTTTTTTAACGATAGTAAATTGATGGATTGTTGTTGGCGGAGACATTCAATGAGAATGTCTCCGGACCTTAGCTTTTTCACATTTTTGTAAGGTTCCAGCGACTCCCTGGAGAGCCCTTTGCAAAAGAAAGGGATGGATTTTGGAGGCTGGTTTCTGTTCATTCTTAGTTGAAAGAACAATAAAAGCCGGCCAACTGTCCGACACATTACATTTATCAAGCGAGTCCGACAAAACCTCCAACTTCCTCTTTTTGTCGGTACTCGAAGTCATTCCAGCAGAAGATCTAACAGATGTATTGGAAACGTTTTGCGACAAATTTAAAGAAGACATAATATATATCAAAAAGATTCACCCCATGTGTTCCCCACCCACCACGGAGTGCCAACAAGGGCGATGTATGAACCTGGGGATACCCAGCAGGACACACACCAAGGACTCCACATGAGGTATACTCGAATAGATGTCCCTAATGAGCAAACCCCATTAATTAAATAAGGTCACACATCAGACACATACTACTCGATTGACCCATGAGCCACCGCCTCAAAACTTGGAAGGAAACCGTTATTCTCTAAATGAGTGATGTTATTGAGAAATGTTTTAGGACCAAACAGAGGCAAGACGTGACCAAGCCGATTGATCGGACCGGGCCAGTCCGACCTCCCGTCTCTCTCCAAGTAAGGGCCAAAGTGACGTGTTGGGCGTGAGGATCTCGCAAGACCAACCCGCCCTCAGCCACCAGGATCCCGTCCTCGTAGATTACGGGTCGTAACCCACGGCAAACAGGTCGCTCCCCGGTTGCCTCTCACACAACCGAGAAGATGTGAGCCTATTATATTCACCGGGCTCACACAGGAGAGATCTAGGTTAGTCGACTTTTACGACAAGCTTGCGTAGAGGGCTGAGGTCCTATTCTTATCACCCCGGAAACCCCACAGGGGTTTAGACAAAGACGGCAAGTATATGAATGTAGGGTACCTCAGTGCTACCCTAGAAATACAATGAGTATGATGGACGCAGCCGGTCCCAGGTCTGCGTGCCTGTCTTGAAGCGACTTGGCAGATGTGTCGGAGTTCGAACTTCAAGGCCAGGAAGGTAAAATCTACGCCTTCCAGTTTCAAAGTGGCAAGTACAACCGCAAAAAGATAGGGGGGGGGTCAAGCAGAACCTGCCACGTTTGCCACGGGTGCAAGCAGAACCTCGTTTGTCTCATCCTCTGTAAAGCAAGAGCGCAGGTCGCCGTCTGAGGTGATTGAAGAACAAAAACTCTCATTAATTCGCCTTGAAGACCGCTTTGTTCTTACCAGAGCTCACGACCCCGATTGGTTGATAGATGTGAAGGTGACCCCGATGTCAGTCCAGGCCACCGTGATCGATGTGAAAAAAGTTTTCAAGTCCGGAACTTATTTCGTGTCGTACGTACCAACTGGCAGCTGTTATTTAGATTCGGACAGAAGAGGCCGCTTCGTACTAATGTCGGGGCTGGGGGAACAGACCGTACGTCTTACTGCGCAAACCGATTTTAAGGCCACACTACCACTAAACATATCTTCGACCTCATACTTGGCGCGGGCAGTCGCCGTTGCACCTTGATTACCGGTTTGAAAAAAAGGTGGCCTGTAGAGCACAATGGAAAGGATCTCAGACTTATGATCAAATTACCGGCCCAGGGCGACCCAGTCATCCGGAGCTCTCTTGAGGATAAACGAGTCGTCACAGGGGGCATTTTAAATCTAGATGAAATCTGTTTAGACTGCGGCATAGGCCTTCACCGCTTTCGTGTTAGTAATCCCGACGACAATTTAGAGCTGACCGACGTTACTGATTCGTAGGACGGACAATATGGGACGACTGCACCCGACGATCTTGGATGAAAACCCCTTGCCGCCGGAGGGCGCGGCGCCAACGATTACGGATGACCGACCACCCATTGGCCCCGACCGCGCCGACGATTATGGTTGAAAACCCCTTGGCCCCGGCCGCGCCGCCGGAGAGCATGGCGCACGCCCATCGCCTGCAGTATATCAGCGAAATACAGAGGCAGCTTGAATCTGAGCGAGATCTCCACCGGGCCTTTTACAAAAAGTACCGGCGTGGTGTCCTGGCCACCGAAGCCCTTGATTCGGCCATGCTCACGGCCGGTTTTGGCCTTAAGGTTGCAGGCGTGGGGCTACTCACAACAATAAATGCAACCCCTGCTGTCTTGGCCATGGAAGCTGCGGACTAGCTTGCGGTGTCTTAAATATCGCCGGAAAATTCGTTAGCCGCCGACTTCACGCAAAGGCCGAGAAACATAACGATATACGGCTGTTGGCTGAGGCCAAACTTAACAGCATCCGTGCGGAGCTATCTACGGCATTATCTGATGGTGTTATTTCGGACCTAGAGGTCAAGCAAGTAGTTCAGGATCTCAAGAACTACTCTGGTCTGAAGCAGGAGATACGCCTTAAGTCTCGTAAGGCATTCAACGCCGTAGAGATCGATGAAAGCACGAAAAAACAGCTTATAGATCGCGGCCGAAAACTAGCTCCACAAGAGCTGAAAAACGCCCTTTCCGAATGATTTTCTTGGGAGGTGCCCAGGGGGAACTTGTTTGGAACCAGGGAAACCCCCATGCTATGTCTCGACTGCCCCGGGGGAAAAAATCTGCCCATTGTGGGGCTCGAACCCATGGTCCAAAAAAGCAAAAGGCCTGGTTTATAGCTCAACCTGTTACCAATTAATCACCACCCTAACGGCGGGCTCCGGATTTTTTGCGCTAGCGACCCACCGTTAGGGGGGTTAATTGACGCTGACACATCCCACCACCATTGGGCCATCTACAACACCCCTTGGTAAGGGCTCTCTGCCTCCGAAACTGTCGAAAGTTGCAGAGATTCCTTAGAAGTGCGTAGGACCCGGCGCCATATGCAGGTAATGTATTCATATACTACATATACAGGAGACCAAATCCGGATTTGAGCTAGCAAACATCCCCTTATATACGCAGTATATGAATACACCCCTTAAATACAGCGCCTTTGCCACCTCTGTCAGACGACTGAGCTATATCCCACGACCCACAAAACATGGGCTAAGTTTAAAGGACTTTTCCGCATAAGCAAAGTATCTCCAATCCTCCTTAAAAATACTGGATCTTATCAAACAAGACACGCTAAAAGCCTGTGACATTTATTTTTCATAAAAACCCGTAGTTTAAGCCCTATCCTGGGGAGAAAATCAGCTGAATCACCCTGTTGTGCAACACATCCGGCCTACATATAGGCTATACGCCTTATCTGTTAAATGCCAACTAGGTCGCCTCATATCAATGTGTGTATGTAGGCTAGGCTTGTAAATAAGCCTGTACGCCTTGGCTGGGGAGGCACCCAAGGGGGAGGCCTCTATTTGTTCTGGGGAGGGCCCCAAGGGGAGGGTGCGCCAGAACCTATAGTGTGTATACTACTACAAACAAAGAGAGAATATGACCAAGAGAGTCATATAGCTCTCCTGTGGTCTTTCTTGCAATATCTGCTGCTCATGTCGTTAAGTGTGAACTCAGGGAAAGTTTGACACAAAGACATTTACATTCTTTTACAAAAGTCGGTTTTTCCTAATTTACTGATTATATATAATCAAGAATCGTGGGGTGTATGTGCTACATAATTATACAAATGTATAAGTGTTTGGATTTGACTACCGAAGTAAAAAATATTTTATACGCCCCGCCATTAGGCGAAGAGTGTTATGCTATAGCGATTTTGTCCGTCTGATGATGATGTGTCGCGACTCAAAAAGATTTTGTTTTTTTCATATGATTTTGTGTCCGGGCTATAGCTCCAACAGTTTTCCACACAGAGTTTTAAATTTTGGTGGATAGATAGATACAGAGATGACTATGTGTCGCGATTCACACTTGTCCATTTTCGCGGATGTCATGGTAACCAAGTTACCATTTTCCTTATATGTACTATGTAGATAGATATGATTTCGTGTCCGGGCTATAACTCCAACAGTTTTCCACATAGGGTTTAAACTTTTGGTGAATATATACATACACAGATGACGAAGTGTCGCGACTCACATTGGTCCATTATCGATGTTGTCATACACGAGTAGTGTAACTTCGAAAAAAGACTTCATTGTGACTCATTATTTCGGCATTTTATTTAGCCATCATCAGGCGAGATTGTGACTCAATATTTCGGCATTTTATTTAGCCATCATTAGGAGAATCTCTCCTGATGATGGCTAAATAAAATGCCGAACAATTGATACTTGTGTATTAAAACTCATCAGTTGCACTACAGGCTGTTGCCATGGTAACTGGATAGTTATTTTCATTACATAATACTATATAAATAGATCTGATTCTCCAACTGTTTCTGCATAAGGTTTGATTTTAGGTGGACACCTTTGTCCACTTGCGATGAAGATTCCCCTCAGGAGTTATACTCACCAAAATGCTGCTTGTGTTATTTTATACATTTCAAACAAATGCATTTGATGGGGCGTATATTGTGTTCACCCGAACTCCCGTTTGATAAGGTTATGTAAAGGAAGCAGTTTTCCAGTGCTTATAATAGTAGTAACTAGCGGGAATTTCCGTTTAGCTCCAGTTGCTAGGGCGCTGCATTTCTTCTGCAGAGACCCGAGTTCGCATCCTTGTGTGATTCACGTGATGTAATCCTTCAACCATTACAGTTACATCATTCGGCAGTTTAACGGATTTCCCCTTCTGGGCTACCGTATTATCATGCCAGTGTTATAATGAGTCAGTCTTTGCTTGTTGATCGGGCGTTACTGTACTACATGTAGGTCAGGACTGAGCGACTTTACAGAGTCGTAATGTTAGACTGCCCTCGCTCTATCTTATACAAATACCCGGACGTAACGATTACATGTATACTGTATGCAAAGTTGTTCATGCAAGTATGTATATGTGCACACTGCTGTAACACTTAGCTGTCGGTATGTTTACAGTGTGACAGGCTTGAGCCAGACATTTAGTGTGGCAGTCATGCTTGCTCAGGCAAGTTGTGTTAAGACCATACCGCATAAGGAACACCCTTTATCACTTCGACTTTTTATCCGCCATGTTTGCTGTCTTCTCTCTATCATAAAAAGGTTATCTTCCTCTGCATTTGTGACAATAAGTTTACAGACGCCTTTGCGCACTCTTACCTACGTCGAAGGCCGCCTGTCTCTAGTCATCTAGTTAGTCTATCAAAGAGTGGATCCATTTTAAAAAATATTCCCAAGACACCCTTGTCCTTGCAGTATTTGATTTATTCTATTTGATTGGTGTTTTTATGCCGTACTCAAGAATATTTCACTTATACGACAACGGCCAGCATTAGGGTGGAAGGAAACTCCTTGCAGTGAGCTGTACAGGATGAGTCATGGTACTAATGATGTTGTAAGGTGCTACGTCTAAGCATAAATACGACCAGTCAGAATAAAACCCTAACTGAGGAAAATTGGCAATACGCCGGATTTCA
Organism: Liolophura sinensis; assembly: GCF_032854445.1. Lineage (NCBI taxonomy): Eukaryota > Metazoa > Mollusca > Polyplacophora > Chitonida > Chitonidae > Liolophura > Liolophura sinensis. The sequence goes on along the minus strand of NW_027018095.1, from coordinate 57,370 downwards.
CGGGTTATTCCTTTCGCCTGCTACCACTGCCATTACTGTTCTGGGTTTACCCTCGTCTTTTATGGGACAGTATAGTTCATACGGATCCAAATGAATGAACACATGATTTTGGTTTACAGTTTAACATCGGTAATATTGCATTCACTTCGTACGGCATGTTTAAATCACGAAGCAGCACATTCAAAAGAACTTTACACTAGTACTGTGAAAGATAAGGCCCCTTACCCATAGAACTGCACACTGAAACAATGTTGGTTTTGTGCAGCACCGATAGATCTTCACTCAAGTGCTGTGTTAGTCAGAGTACCGATTAACACAGGTAGAACTTCACTCTGGTACTGTATTAGTCAAAATGTTATATAATACCGACAGGACCCCCACCACAGCACTGCGTCAGACGACGTTTGTCTTGCTCCCTTTTTGCTAGATATAGCAAACAAGAAACTCACCCAACCGCGCGAGTTAATATCAGCTCCTCCCAGCACAAGATCTTTAAGCTTTTGGAGCTCCCCATTCTCAGCAGCCACGATTAAACATTTAGTATTCCATCTGCTTGTAGACCTAGCCGTCGCCATCTTAGTTGAATCTAAACTAAAGAGTTGAATATAAAAGTGACAGTAAAGGAGAAATACCTCACAAGCTATAAATAGACATGAACTCACCGCATCTTGGTTATGGTTGGTCGACAAGAGCACACCATTATATTTATGAATCGTGTGAGAGGTATGTCAAGTCTTCGAGTTAGTACTTAGCCCCAAAATAATTACGTAATAGTACATTGAAGTATAAGTCTGCTGATGTTATACTTTAACTGCCTTGGCTGCTGACTTTGGCTAAAATTTAACTACAAATTGTGAGTTAATACCAGTGTTAGCTAAGACACTTTTGAACAACTGGGCCCTGGTGGTGGAGTGGTTGGCGTGCAAGTGCAGCGATATGACTCACGAACCTCTACGGTAACCTAGTGGGTAGTGTCAGCCTTGAAGTGGGCAGAACCTGGTCGCCGCGACCAGATAAATGCTGGTCAACCACTGACTGACCAAGAAAAAATTGGTCAGAATTATCTGGTCAAAAAAAAACCTGGTTATACGACCTCGAAACATAATTGTTTATGCTACTGTGACCATTTTTTTTGCCAACACCAAGGTATTTCTGCATGACCATGTACTCATATATCAGACCGACCAAGTTATTTGTGACCAGTTCGGTCAAAACATTTTTGGTCGAAACAGACCACAAAATAAATTTAGTCGATTCGAAAAGCTGCGGAAAGTCGTGGGTTCACCCTGGGGCCTGTCCGATTTCTATCTTTAATAGTGGCTGTCAACAGTATAAGTATTTATCAGTACTGCGTAAAACACTAACCAAATAAATAAAATGAACAACAAGACAACAGACTGTGTAGTATTAGAATATATATTCTGCACGTATATATGTATTAGGTGTGTTTATATTCTGCTTTCTTGCCCTCTTGTTTTTCACTGAGTTTTATTCGGTGTGAGGTGAATTTGGTTGCCGTGGCCAAAAATAAATGTTGGCCGCCCACTGACTGACCAAGAAAATCTTGGTCAAAATCATGTTGTCAAAAGGAAAAAGCTGGTCACTCAATCGTTGACCATAATTGTTTGGGTCGATAGTATTTGCGACCAAATGTAACATAACAACAAAATTCAATCTGTGAAACTGAATTATATAGGCAAGCAGCCTATTGCTGGCCTGTTAACGTACCACCATGTTAATAGTGCTTTGATCTTTGATTTGTTTTAATTCAAGCCCTGTGTCGACGTCCAGTAACGAAATGCACTCAGCATAAAGGCTTAATCATGTGTATGGCTTGGATTTAATATTCTACGTCTTTTAAGGTTAAAATACATTAACTTCAGTATATATTCTTTTCCGTAGTTAAGGGCGAAGAAAAGAGTAACAGTACAAGAGAAACAAAATAAATAAATTCATCAATAATTTATTGTGAAGTTATTTTCAAATTTTGTAGTTTCATTTATTGGAGACCACGGTCAGTACTGTACATATATTAACATACATGTATATCTAAATGTAACATCGTTACTTAAGTACAAAATAATGCACTATGTGCGAATATTGTGTCATTTACATGTAGGCCTCTGTATCTATATTGTGTAATTAAATACAGTACGCGTATTCTCCACTGTTTAATGCTTGCAGAAATGATTAAGACGTGTAGTTATCGTAATTATGTTCAGTGTTGTAACTTGAAGTATTCTACGGTGAATACTTAGGTTGCATCTTAGATGTATTTAGAAATACAAGAACACAGTGCAACCCCCTAACACTACACAAAGATACCCTGCCAGAACGGCTGTGCTCCCTGGGTCCTGACTTCAGATCTTGCTTTGGCAAGGTTTTACACTAGGTCATCTGAGACAGTCTACAGTATGACAGGCTCCATATCTATATGTACAACTCGAGTCCCGTTTACGTCAATCGTAGATTTACCAACATTCCACTTTAGGCAACAATGGCCACCATTTTCAAAACCGAAGCAAAATCAGTGCATCGCTTTATGTTTCATTTCCAATCTTCTATCATATTGTGACATATTTTGTATGTCGGTGTAACTATGACGCTCTAAACGGACGTTATGTGCCTGGATGTATGAGCAAGAGGTCATCCGAATGCTTTCAGAAGATTATTAAATGGTAAGCACCATATACAAAGTTTTCGCATCGTTGTTGTTCTTGTATCCTTAATTTTTGTCAACTTCAACCCGTCATGTAGCCCTTCTTTTCTGTAGAAAAAGAGATTACTACAGATTACTAATAGGCATACCGGGTCATGGGGTATTATATGTTCACAAAGAAAATTATAGTCATTGTTTTTTACTACCTCACAGTCAAGCATAGAAAGAAAATAAACATCATGCCAAACTCCTTGCGGTGTCAGCACACATGCGAACACATACCATTTCCTCTGCAAGTCAAAGTTGAGTTCTAGTCATATGTGTTAGTTCGAATCACAGTTGTATATTCTATACAGCTATATATACTATTATATATACCAGAAAAGTACTAACAGTAACAACTTCAATGGTGGCTGTTTTTTTAACAAAGCCAGCGTTTCTAATGCTTGAGAGTGTGGCTCTGTGAGGAGTTTGTCATCCATCACTCATTTCTTCCCCCCTCCCCACCCCCAACCCCTTTAAAATTATTATCACTAGAATTTTTATATCGAAAACCGTAATGGACCAGGGAGTATCTTTTCTTATAAATAGAACTTACCACAGAATACCATCAAAGATGTTATTGAATGATTACAAGATTAGGCACAAAAGAGACTAACAACTGGAGCTTGAAATCAACTTAAAGTATTTTTGGTATGGAATTCAAATTTCACTCAACCTAAAAGGCGGCCATATTCTCACAAGATTAAAATATTTTGCCAGTTTTAAGAACTATGTTGAACCCTATGTTAATCAATAAGTGCCTTCCCGATGGTCATTGTGAAAAGGTTGTTCTTCAAAGAATTGACACCCTTCTACCACGTGATAGCAACCGCAGCTATAGAATTCACGAGATTCTGATTTACAAGCCCATTGCACCCTGCAAACTATACCATGATACAGACTCACTGTGCAGAACTTTTTCTTTATTTTAATCGTAAATTCCTATCCTGTTATAGATATGCCTATTAATAAATGTTATAAATATACAGCTGAAAATGTTACACATTTTCTGAATATTTCTGAAAACTTCTAAATTCAGATCACGCATTTTCCTCTTTGCCGATCAAAAAAGATAAGATTTAATTATTATCATTTATCATAGTGAGAAAAGCGACAATTGTTTAAGATTATATTGCATAGAGCTAAATGTCTTGTTAGTCAGATACTGTCTTGAAATTGAGACATCTTGTCTTGTTCAAGAGAAGTAACAAAAGTTAAAACATTAAGAAATTTTCCCATGCTCCAATCAACGGTTTTTAAAAATAATTAAACAATAATTAAATCTAAGAAAAGTAATTAAATCTAAGAAAGTTATTATCGCTGAAAGGGCACCTTTCTCGAATTTAAACCTTTCCGGTGGCTGCTGACGAAATGTTGCATTTCCTAAAAGTTTGCCAAGCGTTAGCGGATGAAAAAACAGTTACAAATCTTACATTTGTAACTTTTTGTGTTCCACAGTAACCGGCAGCTGAATTGGTGTTGTGGCTAGCCATTTTTTGGAATTACTAGAAACCATCGAGCTCTAAAAGTAGAGCACTTGCCATGCAGAGAAGACCAGATGAGGGTACGCGTATTTGTTACTTGATGACTCCTTACATTGTGGCACATTCATGATGTAGCAACAAAAAGGATGGGTTGTAAAATGCTTAGCGTCACACATAAGAATAAAACAACAAGCATAATACTTACTATTTTTGAAATGGTGAATTATAGAATTTCTGGCTAATGCTGTGCTTGTCTGCTTTCCTCATTGATAATGCAGTAACATATCATTCGGTATCAATTCAAATAAATAACGACGTCTCTTTAGCTTTTTGTTAATGCTGATTTTTTTTTCTTTTTCAGACCGGAAGGCCATGGAGGAAAGCTGTTCAGTATACAGATACATTCTGGATGTGTTTGGGGATGAAGGGCACAAAAGATAGTAAGAAATACAGTTATACATGGAACTCGGTTGTTTCCGATCAAATGGACAAGCCAGAAAAGAAGCGTGTTCATGCAGACACAACAGCGGTGTGTGGCTGACCACATTTGTAGAAAGCAGTGTACACAGTTTTAAGACCGCATTCTGCTCGTACTGTACAGAACATAGTGTGGATGTTGCACAATTTCAAACCATGAACTTTATCCAGATGACGTTCCTTGGACTACTGTGCATAAAGCCCCATGTCATATCTATAGATCATAGGAGAGGTCCCCCAAAATCTGTTTCATATATATGGGTTCTGGTCATGCGTGATGTACACACAGGAGCGGTCTCCCTAAATCTGATGTATACATATTAGTGTTCTACCCATGCCTGATGTACACACAGGAATGGTGCCCCTAAAACGGATGTACACATATTTGTGTTTTACCCATGCCTGATGTATACATACCCGTGTGTTCTTCAATAATAATCCGTGGCTGAGGGGATAAGCACGCCAGTGCGGCGTAAAGACACGGGAGCCTCTCCGACCGCAGGAGGGAAGGAATGACAGCAACGTGCGGGTGGTGGTGGGTTTCTTTCGAGCTCTGTCCGATTTCCTCCCACCGTAATGTTAGTCGCCGACATATAAGTGAAATATTCTTGAGTACGGGGTAAAACACCAGTTAAATAAATAAATCAATTTTAACAGCACAGGTTTCCATAATGCTGAAAGTATGATCTAGCCGGCCTCCTCAAAGTTGCACACCATAATGCACCATAATAATACAAAATGAACAAAAACGAAAGTTTTACTTTTACGGAAACTTAAAACAACTTACAAAGAGTTTGTAATGCTGAGAAAATAAGACGTGCGGCATGTCCCTTTGGGTTGAAATAGTTCTGCTAACAGTCCACCTAATGCTGAAGACAATTTGGTAGATCTCTCCGATGCTGAAAATATAATGGAATATATACTGACAAAAATAATGCAGTATTTCAGGTGCTTATATAATATACTGACACGGTGTTTCTTAGACTGAAATAATGAGTTCTACGATTAAAAATTAGTACCGGTAGTTGGGATCGGGGATATTATATAGCTACAAAATGAAAGTTTGGGATATTTCCTGACTTTCATAATACCCTTATATTTTGTATCAATATCTTTCTTAATGGCAAGGAATATATACGAGAAACATAAGATGTTAATGAACCATTTTAGCCAAGATAGTTCTATTGTTGAATGAAATGGTTTCCTGCCCAGCACAACTTCCATTCATTCATATACCATGCATGAATTTTCTCACATCTTCATATAATCCTACTAATATCGAGTGTTTACAGAAACAAAATTTTTGACTAAGCTCATTCACGCATATCACGTGGTCTTCTGAGCAGGAGACGTCAACTGGAGTTTTTGAAGGCATGGTAGCGTCAAATGGGTAATATAACGTCACACAAGGGAATTTGTACGGAAATGACTGAACATTTTGTTTTTTGCACTAAACTGTGCTACATGGCCTTTGAATTGCCCAAGAAGTTTTAACATATCTGTAGTTGATAACCATATGTTTATACTATGTGCCCATGTCGCATAGCAGTATGTGCGCAGCAGAATCGCTCTTTGACTCATTTGTCAGCATATATAAGAAGTAACAACTACACATTTTTATGTGTCATGCACTTTATCGACTTGATTTAATTTCTCTAGTTATGTTAACAATCACATGTACCATCTGATAATCGAATCTTAATCTGTGGATTCATTGAGTTACTTTAGGTCACTTACGGCACTCCAAGCCTAGACTAGCATTATAAACAGTGGAAGCTTTACCATGTCTAGGGCCATATGAAACGGTAAAGTAAATAAAATAAAACGTGAATAACCTATAGTTTCTACAGGACATCACAATTTGGACTGGTTATGATATTGATATTGGTATTCCGTATTCCGTAAGTATTAAGTAAGGCTTACGGTTTTCTCGTTATGCAACATAGTACCGATTTTTAAATCCAGAGAATCGATTAGTTTGCAGTCTGTTAATTGCGTCAAAAGAGGAAATGGTATTTCGTCTAACAGTTTACAGCTTAGTGTCGTTTATTGATATTTTACAGCTTAATACTGATATTACGTTACAATTTATCATGTTTGACAAAATATATTAGTATATATAAATATATTATATTAGTACATTAATATATTATTAAGATACATAATATTAAGCTTTCAGAGCTCAAAGATGGGCATCACCTTGCTGGGGTCTGGCAGTTTGCGGTATTTTACAAATGAAAACTGTTTTTTTTTAACTTTTCTATGTCATTTCACGACTACGCACGTGTGTAAATCGGCATCTTGTGCAGGCAACCAAAGATCAGTGTATATGTTTCAAACATTTATTAGATGACAAAAAAACGGATTATTTAACACAATATACATTCATCGGGGTGTGAGGTCAGACTTCCTGAGGCTCGGGGCTACGCCAACATATAATGTTCATTGCTATTGTTCAGGAGTCAAGGCGCTGAGGCTTGTGAAGCCAGACCGCAAGTGGGTGGTACCGCTGAACTGTCACCTACGCTGTCTACAATGGCGTGCGGTTGCAAGGAACAAGCAACTGTTGTACGAGAGTGAGAGCAAACAGGTTATGTTGTCTCCGAGCAGTCACATGATTCGTCACTTGATTTTCGGGGGAAAGAGAAATACATAAATACCCCCCCCCCCCTCCCCACTTAATGAATGCACATGTTGTGCTGAGTATCTGCAATCACCTTCAGAGAAGTGCGATATAGTGTGGCAGTCAGAAATCCATCTGACCAGTTTATCTTGATCAGGTAATGTACCGCTTTCGCTTTTCCAGCCGAACTCTCACCTAGGTCAGATGAATGCCCATCCATAGCAGGACTGTATATCCCTAACAAACAAGGTCAGTATTTGAATTTTGTCAGAAAATATTTTCTGGTCAGTACCTTTCATCTAATAGGCAAAAACAAAGAATCGTTCCATTTAGCACCAGACATGGTTTTAGAAAATTTAGAAGATATATAGCGCTGCCTGTTTTACCCAAAGAAATTGAGACACCTGGTGTGAACGGATCTGTTTGAAAACTTTTAATTTGAGGGAATAGTGTTGGCTATTCTCAAACCAAGTAATATCTGACAACAAGTGAACTGATAGATCAAAACGTACAACTTAAAAGCGTGAATTCACCGCAGCGTAAAAAATGTCAAATAAGGCAGTTGTCCAGATTGTCTTAAAGAGTAAGTCCAAGAAAGGGGCCGAAAAACTTCATGTAAACAGAGCATATACATTACAAAATGTCAAACTGGATAACTGGTTGCCTGAGTAGCTGGGGTGTGTGTAACTATTTTGCATCCCTAAGCAACAGCATCAAACAAGGATGATTATTTCCTGCCTCATTTAGAAAAAGGATTTACCAAGCCAGCATGCACATAAGCCATGCGAATACTGTGCCAGTAAAATGTACTTCAATGGTATACTTTTTAGGAGACAAGCCCAAGAACTTAGGTTGACCGTCAAAATCCGGACCTTTCCCATGCCGGCCTGCTGGGAGGGGTGCCTAGCAACGCCAAGGGGACGTCGCTCACGGCCTCATCACCTGTCTCTTTGTGTCCTCTCGCCCAGAATTCTCACACTTTCATCATTAAAACTCATACCCGCCCAAAGCTTAGACAATTTCCATCATTTTGATACCAGGGCAAGCACGTGTACACCAAAAACAGTAGGCTGGCAGCAAAAAAGACTTTACACTCTAAAATACACAGAACTGCAATTGTCCCTACCGAAAAACGGAAGTTGTAATGGGGGTCTGTGTCCAATTTCTGTGAACATACTAACGAGACAAGACGTACCTATTCTTTCACCGCAATGGAACGAGTCAAGTAAGTACCTTTTGCCCATTGCGAAGCCATATTTAATCTGTGGTTCACCTCAATTATTATCGAGAGCATTTATGCACTTGGCGTTAAAGTGAAAAACCGCATCTGACTGATGTTTATGTTCACTGAAAGACTACCATTCAAAGCCTCTTAATCTGTCTTTAAATATTCTTTTAGATGTTTTTCAGCCAGTTAAAGTTTCGTGAAACGTCGTCTTGACACAACTTCAGCACATCTCCATTATCCACAGCACAGACATCACGTCTGCTCTAGTTCTCTAACGCCGATGGTATTTTCCGTATAATAATTAAATCAGTAGTAAGTGATAAATATAACTTTCTCGGAAAATGTATATACTGGAAGAATATTTCTTCCACTGTTTGTACTGTTGATACGGTAGGCCTACTTTAATATTTACAAAGACCATCAGCGACCCTGATTAAACAGCCTAGCTGCAGATGCGCGGCCGGGGTATTCCTGATTCAGTCGAGAACTCCCGGAGGGTTTATGATGATGGTTTTAACCCCTAATAAATGTTTACAAAATTCCTAAAAAATTGTTGTATAACTAGATCCATGCTCAGTTCTGAAACAAATGGCAAATAAATCTAAGCAACACTGAGCCTGGTCTAGGCATTCCACTGTCCCTGGATTTTATGCTTCAATTTGTAGCGGTGGATTCTAAGATAAAAGTAGTGCTGACCCATCCATCGCGGACGTCAGAGAAAGTACCTGGGCTTGGACACGGAATTTCAATAATTTTACTGTATTTTATAAAGAAAAACAGAAAAAGCATCTCTTGTATGTGAGAAATAGAAGCAAAATTTAATTTATTTAGTTGCAATAAATTCTGAGAAAAAAATATATCTACCATAAGATTAATTAATTTTAAGGCCTTGTCCGGTTAGAGGCTATCTTTTCATTCCTATAAAAGTTCTTCATCCCTAATAAATTTTGCACTGACTCATGATATTTGTTATTATAAAAATGCTGACTAAACGCTAAAATGAACGATAGAAGTTCGCTTCTTTTTTCCCCTTTGGACACCTGTTTCGTGTGAGTGAAGATATAGGCCGTGTAGTACTAAATGTAAATGAAAACACGAACTAATTGTTAGTTATTATCACGGAGCCGCTGTCCATAAATCGCTGTGTGGGGAGCTAGCGGGGAAGTGGCTCAGTGATCACAAAAATAAATCCAGAACATAGTGTTATAATGTAACAACAACTATACACAATTTATTAATGGTCGGAACGTCTAATATAACCGAATAAATGACATGAAATAGTCTCCTTAATGCCTACCAGAACACACTCTGGATTTGCAGTGTAGGAGTACACAAACCTACTAATGTGACAGTAAGTTCTTATCTGCCTTGCCAAGTTAAAGTAAGGCCTTTTATACTAAATCAAACGTCTGTTTAGAACCTGTTCTCTCACTCACTTGACAAGTACCTGACACGTTCTGACTTGCTAGACAGGCAGGTGAAAGGAAGTTACGGGATTAGTTATAAAAACGTCTGCCGGCACAAGATGTGAGATTTTTGAACAATAGGTCTACTTGTCCAAGCCAAATCATGTGCATGGCCTGACTCATCCGCAGACCTATCAGTGGGCTGACACACAATTACCAGATTATTGCAAGGGACATAGTAAACACAGTGTCGCCATTAATTCCACTCTGGTGACAATATGCTTAGACGCAACATGTGACAACTACACCAAAATCGTACGAGCATCTTACATTTGGCCGTCTATCATTAACTCATCATGATATATGTAATATGTAGCGATATTATCAAGCTAAAACTTACATTTGTAATGTATTGATTATTTACTGGGTTGGTGGGTGCTCCCTGGCTGAGGATCAGTGACCCAGGCACCTCTCACCAGTGCGGTCGCTATAGGTACAAGCCCAGCTGGCGTCCTCTCCGGTCCTTCAACAGCCTGCGGATAGTCATGGGTTTCCCCTGGGCTCAGTACGGATTCCTTCCACCATACTTCTGGCCGCCGTCGTATAAGTGGAATATTTTTGAATATTGCGTAAAATCAATCAAATAAATAAATAAATATTAGATTGATGTTTAAAGCTCTGCTCAAGAATTTTCCACTCTGCAGTGTCTAATACAGACAAATATATTTCAGTGTGGCTGGAGTAGGCAATCCTTATTCCATTTCATGACATACATCGATAACACTGATACAGAGTAGCTTCAGTGTATGTTTTGAGCTTTAAGACGCACTTTTGTCATACAACAGGAAAAGAGAAGTAAAACAAAAAACCGAAAAAGAAGGTGGCCTGACCTTCAATCACAGCAATAGTCAGTTTCGCTTCTTGAGGTGCACAGTTTCATGCAAAATGACCGACTCCTCGCCTTATTATACCAGGTCTTTGGCCTTTTGTCACTTTACCTCGCTCAGGGTTTTGCTCTGACCGCTGATGTTTTCATAGGAAACTTTGTATACAGGAAAGTTTTAAATTTCTAAATTATTTCTCAAAAAATATAAACCTATAAAATAAAATATAAATTCTTAGGTGAAATATTACATTAAACCAACAAAAAACAGGTTCTTTCTGTCTGAAAATTGTCCCCTTGTTTCCAGGCGATTATAAAAACGGTTTTGTATTCCCATTGTTAATTATCAGTCTATATCTAACATCGCAATACAACATCGTCAGTTCACGTGACATTAACATTAGTCTAAATCTAACAAGGGCATTACAACGCTGGTAGTTTACGTGACATAGACATTACTTTCATCTCCGTCTATTGCGAGAATTAGCCATGTTGTACAAATTTGTGTACATGACATACAATGTACGTATACATGGCTGGTTACATGGCATTCTCACATTGTGTACGTATACATGGCTGGTTACATGGCATTCTCACATTGTGTACGTACACATGGCTGGTTACATAGCCTTCTCACATTGTGTTCGTGTACATGGCTGGTTACATGGCATTCTCATATTGTGTACGTATACATGGCTGGTTACATGGCATTCTCACACTGTGTACGTATACATGGCTGGTTACATGGCATTCTCACATTGTGTACGTATACATGGCTGGTTACATGGCATTCTCACATTGTGTACGTATACATGGCTGGTTACATGACATTCTCACATTGTGTACGTACACATGGCTGGTTACATGGCATTCTCACATTGTGTACGTATACATGGCTGGTTACATGACATTCTCACATTGTGTACGTACACATGGCTGGTTACATGGCATTCTCACATTGTGTACGTATACATGGCTGGTTACATGGCATTCTCACATTATGTTCGTGTACAGGGCTGGTTACATGGCATTCTCACATTATGTTCGTGTACATGGCTGGTTACATGTACGGTCAAAACTGTAGTGCAAAACTCAACCACCTCTTTCAAGCAATTCAGTATGCCCAGATTCCATCTTACTGTGGAGGAAATTCGATAAAGCAGAACATACCCAGCCTTCTCATCGCGGTGCTTCTGAGCGTCATCCACATATTCCGTACCTGATGATATCCGGCATCCAGTATATAATCATGTCATAAAAGTATAACATACCCAGCCTTCTCACCGCTGTGCTTCTGAGCGTCATCTACATATTCCGTACCTGATGATACCCGGCACCCAGTATATAATGATGTCATAAAGTAGAATATACCCTGGCTTCGCTCATCGCTATTTTTTTCAAGATTTAAAGCAAATCAGCTCAAACAGAATTAATTTTTTTGGCACAAAACGAAACGAGATCTGTCGAGTAATGTGGGGTGAAGTTTGACACGGTGGAAAAAAACCTGATTAAAACAGTGCACTTGTCAACAAAATTGATTATTATAGGTCATTACCTGAAGGAAATGAATCGATCATATAGGGTGACTACATAGTTTTCAATATGCCAAGTTTTATTATATTTTAGCCTGAAGTGTGAAGCCAAGACCTGTGTTTAGGGCATGAGATCTAATACAATGTATAAACATTTACGTAATTAAATTCCAAAAGCCTCTGGCTTAGTCAACATTAAAATGCTTTTTTACTTATCTTCTAGCTCTTGATGAGGAAGATCAAAATGAACGCAAAACTGAATAATTAGCCATTTCTGTTTTCTCCGTCTTCATTCATTTTACACAAAAGAGGTAATCCGGAACAAGCCTTCATATTTAACTTATGATAACGGTGATGAGATATTTGATTCACATCAGATTTTTTGTCAACTGTTCATTAACTGGTCTGCTCTTACAGCTGTATATTTCAGAATGTCTCACTGATTAGACAACAACTATGTTGATGAACTAAATCACTTCTTTCCTCCAATGGCTTTACTTACATGGGTGAAAAGGACAGGACGTCAACTCATGTAGCACACAGCCTTAAATATAAATGGCACCTAAACTTTTACATAGGTATATGCTTTCACAAGTGGGACTGGTGAACAAAATAGGTCCACATAACTTACTACGACAGCACAATGATCCAGGGGCCTTTATCCAAAACGGTTTGCCACAAGCTCCATGGTCCAGTTTATGGCTTCCTCTGCTGTGGTACGTGGGAAGGTCTTGCAGCAACGTGCAGGTGGTTATGGGTTTCCAAAGGCTTTGTCCGTTTTATTCCCACCATATTGCTGGCTGCCGTCGCATAAGTGAAATATTTTTGAGTACAACCAAAAGCACCAATCAAATAAATGTGGCTATAACCCAAATATGTTCTTTCTAGCAGTCGACTCTATATTTCAGTTTCAGTATTTTCATTTGAAAGACAAAGAAAGATATTTTAAGATAATTGCAGAAGAGCTATTTTTAATCATATTTCGAATTTGAACTGATTTTTGCTGGTTTCAAAATCATCTGTTTTTTATTTGTTTTAATTTTGGATGTTATCATTGTCATGCACAAAGACAACTATTTCCTTGTTCTATAACATGTTCTATAATATGTTAAGCTGTAACACAATTTGGCTGAAATGGTGTCAATATGACGTTAAACCCTAACCATTCATTCATTTAATCACAGAATTTTAAGCTATGGTGGTATAGGGGGCGTATACGTGTAAAACCGTAAATGGGGGGCCTTTCTTCAATGTAAAGCCACAAGACAACCAAATATTTGGAGTTATGCTTGTAGGCCTGACTAGAGGTAAAGTACGGCATTTCCTGGAACGAAGTGAATGAGTCATACGAATCACTTTCCCTTGATATAGAATTGAAGAGCTAAAATAAATATCTCGTGAGAATATTCTATCCTCAATCACATCGAGCGATGTTTAACCTACCCCCAGTCACCTGGAGCTATGTTTTAACCTATCCCCACTTGCACTGAACGACGTTTTAACCTATTCCCACTCACACTGTACCATGTTTTAACATATTCCCAGTCACGCCAAGCGATGTTTTAAACATATTTCCAGCCATACCAACCGATGTTTTAACGTAGCCTCAGTCACACCGTACGATGTTTTAACCTATCTCCAGTCAAAACGAACGATGTTTTAACCTATCCCCACTCGCACCGAACGACGCTTTAACCTATTCCCACTCACACTGTACCATGTTTTAACATACTCCCAGTCACACCAAGCGATGTTTTAAACATATTTCCAGCCATACCAACCGATGGTTAAACGTAGCCTCAGTCCCACCGTACGATGTTTTAACTTATTGCCAGTCAAAACGAGCGATGTTTTGACCTTTCCCACTCTCACCGAGCGATGTTTAACCTATTTCCAGTCACACCAAATGATGTTTTAATCTATACCCAGTCGCAGCGTATGACGTTTTAATCTATCCCCAATAACACTGAGCGGTGTTTTTATCTATACCCACTTACACCGAACGATTTTTCAATCTATTCCCAGTAACACCGAACTAAAAATAAACTAATATAAATATCTCGTGTATATATCCTGTCCTCAATCACACCGTGCGATGCTTTGACCTTTCCTTCTGGCACCAAGCGATGCTTTAGCCTAACCTCAGTCACATCGAGCGATGTTTTACCTATCCCCAATCACAAGGAGCGATGTTTTAACCTATGTCCAGTCACACTGTGCCGTGTTTAACTTATCCCCACATACAATAAGCTGTGTTTAACCTATCCGCAGTCACACAGAGCGATGCTTTAGCCTATGTTCAGTCACACCGTGCCGTGTTTGAACCTATCCTCAGTCACAGTGAGTGGTGTTTAACCTATCTCCACTCACACCAAGCGATGTTTTAGCCTAACCCCACTCAAACCGAAAGATGTTTAACCTATCTCCAGTCACATCGTGCAATGTTTTAACATATTCCCAGTCACACCAAGCGATGTTTTAACATATCCCCACTGACATTGAGCGAGGTTTGATCTATACCATGTCACACCGAGCAATGTTTTAATCTATCCCCACTCACACCGAGCGATGGTTTAACCTATGTCCAGTCACACCGAGCGATGTTTTCACCTAACCCCTTGTTGTTTGATGTCGTGTATCACGTCATCCACAGCATAAGTTGTACTATTTTCATCTAATTACAGGATGACAGTGTCTAGTATGCTAATTGCCCTGACTAGATGCATGACACGCATTCACCTAAATAGCTGTTATGAGAAAATCAATTCTACTAATTCACCTGAATGCCTGGCATCCCAGAATCCATTCGGCTAATTTACCTGGATGCCTGGTATTACAACATTCATTCTACCAAGTCAGCTGAATACCTGGTGTTATGTGCACGGCTGCCGTCAGCTTCTAAATTTAGCTTGCCACATATGCTGAGTTCAGAGCCTGCTGTCTGCCTCTCAGAGCCTGCTGTCTGCCTCTCCTTTAGAATGTTCCACAATACCCTCAGTTCGGGGTCTGTTTGTTTACAACAAGTGTTCAAGAATTTTCTTATTCTAGAAAATTCCACCAGTCTATATAAGACCTATAAAAGCAGGTCAAAAGGGGAGAAAGGAGAATTATTGAGAGTTTTGGATGCTTTCGCTGTGTGTTACTTTAGTAGGCCTTTTGTGCTGAATTTTGGTGTCTTTATAGCCTCTGGCTTTGTTATATCATATTTCCACCGAGCATTTGTTCAGTCTGAACTTGTATATTTACTTTGTGCTCTTGTGTACACAGTGCTTATTAGTACACGGACCCTGTCTGTGGAATTTTGTGTATATTTCGTCATACACTCAGTTATACTGTGGATTTTCCCTCTTATTTGTGCATTTATGCCTGTATGGTTTTCCGCATTGTGGAATATATGCGACGTTTGGACTTGACACCGTTGAACATGTAAGTACTTTAGTGTTTGTATAGAGACTGCTATCCTTTCTTGTTAAACTTAAGTACTTTAGTATTTGTAAAAGTCGTGTTATCTGTTCTTATTAAACCTAATAAATTGTTGTAAAATAAAATCTGCTGGTTTTGGTCACTTTTTTGTGCAGCTAAACTGTCGTGTATTTCGAACAAGCCATCTCTTTATAATACAGACAGTTTGGGTCGTAACAAATTGGAGGCTTGTCCGGGAAGTGAATTTGAATTGGAATTGAAAGGATTTTGTGTAAGTTGTGTCATTTTTCTAGTCTTTGTAGTAAATTTTGTCAGCAGATTTTATTCATCATGTCGGATGTTAAGGCCGACGAGTTTATGGAAGCGCCAGATCAGGACATTTTTGATGTGTTAAATAAGAATGATTTGTATGCTTTAAGCAAGTACCTGAATCTTAATATCAAAAGATCATTACGCAAGAAAGATATACAATTTAGTATTGCTAAATATTTGGTAGAATTACAGGAGTTTGATGAAAGTGCATTAGATGCGTACAGGACTGAGGGCGATGATTCCACTGTAATAAGACTGAAGGAAAATGAAAGATTGTTTAAGGAAAAGGAAGATGAAAGCTTGTTTAAAGAAAATAAAAATTGAAAAAGGAAGATTGTTTAAGGAAAATGAAAATGAAAGGTTGTTTAGAGAAAGGGAAAATGAAAGAGCGTTCGAATTGGAGAAACTGAGACTTCAGAGCGAAATTGAAACAAGGAAACTAGAAGGAGATAGGTCTGGCTTAAGTTTTTCTGATATGCCTCCAAAATTTCACGTCGCTAGAAACATAAGATTGGTGCCACAATTTCGTGAGACTGATGTAGATAAATATTTTCTACAGTTTGAGAAGATTGCTCAAAATTTAGAGTGGCCTAAAAAGTTTTGGACAACCCTTTTACAGAGTGTGTTAACTGGCAAAGCTATGGATATGTACACAGAGTTATCAACAGAACAGGCTGCAGATTATGATTTTGTGAAAGATGTTATCTTAAAAAGATATGAGGTTGTGCCAGAGGCCTATCGGCAGAAATTTAGAAAGAGATCAGACTTACATTGAATTTGCTAGGCAAAAGGAACAGTTGTTCGAGCGATGGTGTTCTGCTAAAAGTGTAGATAAAGATTATGAAAAGTTAAAACAGATTATTTCGATTGAAGACTTTAAAAGGTGCATTAATGATGATATCGCAACTTTCATTGAGGACAAAGAGGCTGATACATTAGAAGCAGCAGTCACTATGGCCGATACTTACACGGTTACACATAAGGTCTCATTTCAGAAAAAACCGTCTACATTTAGAAAGGTTCAACCCTTTTCCAGCGGTTCATTTAACTCAAATTCAGGCCCACCGAAACAGACTCAAAATGTTGACAAATCAGGTGAGCAAAGAAGACCTGTTAATTCGAACACTACTCAAAGAAGGTCTGACCATACATTTACTGATAGACAGTTTAACAGGGTTACATGTAGTTATTGTAGGAAGCCAGGCCATGTCATATCAAATTGTTATGCTTTAAAGAGAAGGCAAGAACAGGAGGGTGGCTCCAAGCCTACTGGTTTGTGTGTTACTGCTAAAAAGTCTGACATAGTGAACAATGTTGATGCATTTGATTATGTTAAGACTCCACCAGTAGATTGTACACAGAATTCACAGGATAACGTTATGAAAGTTTTTGAGCCATTTATTTGTAAGTACTTTAGTGTTTGTATAGAGACTGCTATCCTTTCTTGTTAAACTTAGGTACTTTAGTATTTGTAAAAGTCGTGTTGTCTGTTCTTATTAAACCTAAGAAATTGTTGTAAAATAAAATCTGCTGGTTTTGGTTACTTTTTTGTGCGGCTAAACTGTCGTGTATTTCGAACAAGTCATCTCTTTATAATACAGACAGTTTGGGTCGTAACACTGGTATCAGTAAATTCATTTTCCGAAGTCACCCTATATACGTGATATCACGGAATTCATTCGGCTAATTAACCACAAGACCTGCTATCACAACATCCATTCTACCAAGTCAGTTGAATACCTGGTATCACCGATTTCATTCTGCTAATTCACCTGAATACGTGGTATCACAGAATCCATTCTGGTATTTCACCTAAATAACTGGTATTACAGAATCCAATCTGCTTGCATTCACCTTTACAAAGTCTATTCTGCTCATTGCTTTGGTTACCAGGTATACCACGCATTCACAGTTACAAAATTGCAGCCCATTGCTCTGTTTACAAGGTATACCACGTACTCACTGTCACAAAATTGCAGCTCATTGCTGTGTTTAGTAGGTATACCACACCCTCACTGTCACAA
The DNA here is from genome assembly GCF_032854445.1 of Liolophura sinensis. Classification (NCBI taxonomy): domain Eukaryota; kingdom Metazoa; phylum Mollusca; class Polyplacophora; order Chitonida; family Chitonidae; genus Liolophura; species Liolophura sinensis. The sequence goes on along the minus strand of NW_027018095.1, from coordinate 39,277 downwards.
AATCTATTTTTCTCATTGCTCTGTTCACTAGATATACCAAGCATTCACTGTTACAAAATCTATTCGGCTCATTGTTCTGTTTATTGGGTATACCACGCATTCACTGTCACAAACTCTTTCCTGGTCATTGATATATTTATCAGGTATACCACGCACTCAGACTCACAAAATCTTTTCTGGTCATTGCTGTGTTTACCAGATATACCACGCCCTCAGTGTCGCGAAATCTTTTCTCCTCTTTGCTTTCTTTACTGGATATACCACGCACTCACTGTCACAAAATCTATTTTGCTCATTGCTCTGTTTATCAGATATACCACGCCCTCGGTCTCACAAAATCTTCTTTGGTCATTGCTCTGTTTAATATGTATTCCACGCCCTCACTGTTGCAATAAATATCCTGTTCATTGCTTTGTTTACCAGGTATACCACGGGCTCGCTATCACAAAACCTTGTCTGCTCATTGCTCAGTTTACTGGGTATACGACGCACTCACTGTTACAAAATCTTTTCCAGTCATTGCTCTGTTTACCAGGCATACCAGACACTTGGTGTCACAAAATCTGTTCTGGTCATTGCTCTGTTTACCAGGTATACCACGCACTTGCTGTCACAAATTCTTTTCTGCTTATTGCTCAGTCTACTGGGTAAACCACTCACTTTTAGTCAAAAATCTTTTCTGGTCATTGCTCTGTTGACCAGGTATACCACGTCCTCACTGTCACAAAATCTTTTCTGGTCATTGCTCTGTTTACCAGGTATACCACGTCCTCACTGTCACAAAATCTTTTCTGGTCATTGCTCTGTTTACCAGGTATACCACGTCCTCACTGTCACAAAATCTTTTCTGGTCATTGCTCTGTTTACCAGGTGTACCACGTCCTCACTGTCACAAAATCTTTTCTGCTCATTCCTCTGTTTACTGGGTATACTACGCATTTACCGTCACAAAATCTTTTCTGGTCATTGCTCTGTTTACCAGGTATACCGCGCACTTACTGTCACAAAATCGTCTTTGCCAATTACTCTGGTTACTAGGTGCCATGCACTCACAGTCCTTTGCTTGGACATGTTTTTACGCTTTCAAACTTCACTTTTTGTATTTTCATGTATCCCAGCTTATATTTGTATGGTAACAACCGGCTAGGGGAATTGACTGCACTGCCTATAACAAGATTTCCCCTGACACAGATAGTAGTTGATACACCTCTGTGCAGATGCAGAAAGCCTGGTGAAAACAACTTTGAATAACGTGACAAAAGCGGCGTGTTTTACTTAAGGTACAGCTGTATATCTGAGCATTGTGTTTCAGGTTATGTTGACATGTGGTTGTCAAAGTTACAAAAAGAATTCTTTTCACTTCAGGGCTGAACACGTTTATGTGATATTAAAAACCCATAGGATACTGTGCTTTGTAATACACTCTGTATTCAACGTTAACTCCAAGCATACATATAATCTGTGTATTCGAGGAACACCTGGATTTAATACAACACCATTTCAAGGGAATCTTTGTGAGATTATTTGTAATATGAGCGCTTATTAAAATATCTTACCAAAGTAAATCCAAACAAGCGTCGAGAGTGTTGGCAAATTGCCACCAGACTAAGGTTCAGCTTAACGAAAAGAAAGACTATGTATTGAAGTTAGAAAAGTTGTTTTCAGGAAGCGCTTTTGTAACTGCTTCGGCTCATATAAGGGCAATGTGTGATGCATTTAGGTACGCCTACTTGTGTGAATTTCAGTGTGGGCCATTTACGTGTGGTGCATGCATATGAAGTGTGTGGACCGATTCTGAGTGAGTGATTAACGTGTGGCACAAATACGAACCGGGTGAACTAAATCTGCTTTTCAGTGATTTGTGTGGCGCATATAGGAACCGTGTGGCACATACGGGATCCGTGTGGACTAATATGGATATGTGTCATTTACGTTTGGCACATACAGGAACCATGTGGAGTGAATCTGCATGTGGGAGAGATATGTGCGACACAGGCTTCGTGTGGACTGAATCTGGATGTGTGTCATTTACGTGTGGCACATAAAGGAGCCGTGTAGAGTTAATCAGGATGTGTGTCACTTACCTGCGGCCTAAATAAGAACCATGTAAGCCGAATATGGGTGTTGGTGATTTATGTGTGGCTCTTAAATTCGGTTCTATATTTTCTCGCGCACTCCGTGCTCCACGCTTTTCACCACCTTGCTCCTGACTGTTCGTGCGATAGTCTGTGCAGAAGTAATTTGCATGTCTATACCTCCACGACTTTCAGTAGCTTGCTGCCAACTATTACTTCAATAGATAGGAGCCGGCCCCGATAGCAAAGTTGGTAGAGCGTCCGTTTCGGGAGCGGTACTTCCTCGCTTGGCGTTCAACATGACTGGTTGCGCTTTGGAAGCGGTACTTTTTCGCTTGGCGTTCAACATGACTGGTTGCCTTCCGTAAGGCATCTCAGTGAAGCAGCACTAGATGAAAGAACGGTGCAAATCCGTCCTGCAACAAGGAGGCACATTACATGCGCTCTAAAAATTCCTTCGTCGTCATATGACTGAAAAATTGTTAAATACGACGTTAAACCCCACGCACTCACTCACTCACTCAGTAGACAGGTGCACTAAATAGTCCGTGCAAAGGCTTATACATATGTATCAATAGCCTCTATTATAAATATACTGGCTCTTCTAATTATTCCTTCCCCATTTCTGATTTCAAGTATATTGGTACAGTTGTGTGCTTTGTTCATATGCTCTACGCCTATTTTTCGCAATTTATAGATAGAACCGAATGTATGTATATGTGTTCACCAACTTGTATCTGTTCATCATTGTAAACAGCGATGACCGTAACCAACTGGTGCCTGATCACGGTTCTGATAAGCTAAACACTAAATTTATGATCATATATAATAACACACTGCTCTCTGGAAGGCTACGTGAGGAAAGATTTCCTCACCCTTACAATTCTCATTTTATATGCTATATAAACGTTCTTGATAACTATACCAATTACTATTCTTCGATACTACCCATTAAGGGGATAGTGCAACGACTGGTTGACCCGTATCAGTATAATGGCTCGGGCGGCGTGTCTTACTTGCCTCCGCTAAGGTGTCCCAGTCAAAGGGAAACAGCACTAGATAAAAGAGCGGTGGAAATACGTCCTGCAACAAGGAGGCACATTACATACACTCTAAGGATTCCTTCGTCGTCATATGACTTTAAAATTGTTAAGTACGACGTTATACCCCAAACACTCACTCACTCACTCACTCGATACTGCGATAGAGGTGGTCACTCGTGCTGTACTATTTATTATGTCAGACAATTAAGTTAACACCACATTTTCCTTTAAGTACATGTGAAATATCTTACATTAATTATCGCTATAGAATAAAAGTTAATCAACTCATGAACTTAGGTCCAGTAAATACTTATAAACTAATGGTATTCCCCACCATGGTTGGTGGAGTTTCCAAGCATGTGCTTCCTTCATGCCTATCCTTATATATATCATGGGTGACTAAAATCAGTATAGGGTGGCAATAGGGGCTTGGAATAATTGTTTATATCATAACAAATTCGGATGTTGATTAAGTTATTTAAGTTTTACGAGCACCTTTGAGTTCGTGTCTTGGTCTTCGTATTATTGCTATTCTCTCTACCCTCTGTAGTCAATATCACTTTTTAACTAAACATATGACTTTATTACTTAGATGTGGAGACATACATGTAAATCCAGGGCCGTCATATCAGCATAATTTAAAAATATTTCACTTTAATGCTCGTAGTTTACTTGCTCAAAATAAAGACAATCTCTTCTCTTATTCTAAACCCGATGATGTTCACACCTTGTTATGTGGCCGATATAATTATGATATTATATGTCTCAGAAACCTGGTCTGGTTCTGATATACCCGGTGAAATAGTGAACCTAAATGGATACTGTATAGAACGAAGAGATAGAGACCGATTTTGGGGTGAAATAGGGATTTATTATAAGTCATTAACTAGTGCCGTGCGTAGAGTGGATTTAGAAAACGACAATGAAATGTTATGAATTTCAGTCAAAATGCCTAATAAACATATATTGTGTTCCGTTGGTTATCGTCCCCGGAACCAGTTTTCACCAACACAGGATGAGTTTCTAGATAACAGCCTCAACTCAGCTCTGACAGAAAATCCAGACGCCTTTATACTTATGGGAGATTTTAATGACAGGTGTGCTGATTGGTCCAAATACCACGATAAGAGTGAACTAAAAATAAAGTTGTTTGATATTATTACAAATAAAAATTTATGTTAGTTAATTAATGAGCCCACAAGATATAGCAATGGAACTTCATACATTTTAGATTTAATCATAACAGGTAGTATCTGAATCTTGACCATTGTTCTGTATGTTGTACCTTAAACATTCTGGTAAATGATAAACGAAAAGCGCACAAAAGACACATATGGAATTTTAAATGTGCTGACTTAATACAGCTTCAGTCAATTATCTCTACCACTCCCTGGGAGGCCATGTGTGACATATTCGATGATATGGATGATAAACTGTATATTTGGAACAAATTTCTATAATGAAATCTCTGCTGGATTCAAAAGCGAAACCATCTGTCAATTATTTAATCGTTAACGATAAAAATGTATGAAATGATACTGCAAAAGCTAATGAGTTCGTTAGATTTTCTGTAAGCCATTCAACTCTTCCGTCAGTTAAACCAGTTTTACCTCAATTGAACTATTTTGCTGCTGCGCGCCTTAACTATATACAAACAAGTGAAAGGGAAGTAGCTGATTTTCTCTCCAAACTAAATATTAGGAAAGCTTCTGGTACTGATGGAATTAGTAATTTCATGCTCAAAAACACAGCGGAAAATATAACACCTTACCACACTAAACTATTTAATTTCTCATTTCAGTCAGGAGTCTTGCCATTAGCTTGGAATCTATCTAGAATATGCCCTGTCTTTAAAAACGGAGACAGACAACTTGATATGTCAAGTTACAAACCAGTTTCTCTACAGCCCTCTCTCTCTACGGTGCTAGAAAAAGTAGTATATAAGCACTTGCATGAATATTGTATCAACCATAACCTTTTAATATCGAATAATTCTGAATTTAAACATGGTAACTCAATAATATGTCAGTTAACTAAAATTGAATACCATTATCTGGATAATGGTAATGACACGTGTTTAGTTTTCCTAGATATAAGCAAGACATTTGATAAAGTCTGGCATGAGGGATTTTTGTTTAAATTGAGACAGTTGGGTGTTGGGGACCCCTTACACATGGATTAGGAATTATTTATCTTTAAAGTTAGTTTAAACGGAATTGATTCAGACATATATTCTATTCAACTTGGAGTTCCACAAGGCTCCGTTCTAGGACCACTTCTTTTTCTGATTTTATTTATTTATTTATTTATTTGAAAGCCGAATTTAATATCAATATTTTTGTTGATGATGCATCTTTCTCCAAAGAGATGACTGAGTTTATTGCATCTGAAAACAATATAAATCGAGATATAGGTCGCTTGTCATCAAGGGCCCAACAGTGGGTGATAACATTTAATGCACAGAAAGCTGTATATTTATTTGTTTCCGTACAAAAGAACCCGATATATCCAAAACTGTTTTTAGATGGTATTGAAGTGAAGAGCGTTGAATACCATAAACACCTTGGTATCATTTTACAGCACGATGGTAAATGGGACGAACATATAAGATCACTCGCAAATAAATGTAAAAAGAAATTAGGTATTGTAAATAGAGTGAAGAGGATATTAACATGGAACTGTTTAATAACTTTATACAACAGCCTCTTTAGACCTACAATAGAGTATAGCGACATATTATATGATAACTGTAGTATTGCGCTTTCCCAAAGACTGGAAAACGTACAACGGCGCACAGCTTTGCTTTGTAAAAGCGGGATGCGTCGTACATCAGAAAAAGCTCTGCTGAGTGAACTTAATTGGACACCACTATATGTTCGGCGTAGACAACATAGGATTCTGCTGTTCTTTGAAATTGTAAATGAACTTGCCCCACCTTACCTGCAGTCCCTATTACCAAGACGATCGACAGAGTATAATACATATAACTTGAAGTACAATGAAAATTTACGTGTATTTAGATGCCGCCTCAGAATATACAAATCTTCCTTTTCCCCGAAAACAACTAAGGACTGGAATAATTTATCTAAACATATTCGCCATTCTTCAATTAAAGAACTGGGTCAATGCGCTGAGCTAGCGCGCTAACCAACTGAGGCTGCATATGGTACACGAACTTCGCTGATTACACACATATACATACACATATACACGCTTACCTGGTTAGCGTGTGTACCCAAAACATTTGATTTATAATTGTGAAGAGGTGTTAAAGTAGTTTGAGAGGTTATTTAAGTAAAAACATTGCCTCATATAGCCTGTTATTAAAGCAGACAAGTCAAAGCATATAAACTGTACACTCCCGCACGTTGTGTGGGTGCCCAAACTTTTATTCTAGATTAGGCCTTGAATGGGTAAGCTATCTATTAAAACTACTTTCATGTTAATATACAAAAATGTTTTGAAGATACAGTTCCAGTTGTATGGAAAGCAGACAGACAGACAGACAGACAAACCTGTAGTCAATTTTGAGAAATCTGAGAAAAAAGTAAACTATGACAGTGCACAATTCAGAAGTCTAAGCAACGTATTGAATGAAGTATGAATATGCAAAGCAGTTTTAAAGAGACAGCTGAGAACAGTAGAAACATATAGTGGGACTGTATATGTACAGACGGAGTGATGCACGCACGGAAGTACCTATTTTAACACAACATTATAATACAGTGTCTCGCAGGGGGATCTACACATTACACCTGAACTAATGTTACTGAAACTGAAAGAGGCGATTTTCGTGTTCAAGTGATCACGAACACTGGAAAGATATACCATGTACTTCACAGTAGTAAACTTCGGAGATGTAAATTTAGGCTCTCTAATTAAATGGCATGTGGTTTATTAACAGCCATCACCTTCTTTGCTAGCCTGAACCCTGGAAGAGTTGATTCAACCAAATGTATTAGGTTATCCCTAAATTTTGGGTATTTGATACACTAGACATAAGTATGATTAAACGTTTAACACTGATCTAATTACATGAAGCGGTGGTATTACTGTTCATTAAACAAGGCTAAATCAGCCATACATTTGTGCAGATCAATATTGCAACTTTAAAAAAACAATAATTTTTGGTTGTTTTCTTTAGTGTCTTATCATTTGTAGCACAAAAATCAGATCAGATGCACAAAAAGCATTATATTAGGATTATATACCTTTGGAATGAAAATACCTGATAAACAATTCTTGATCCTAAACAGAAACAGAAGGCACATGTACCAGTTATATCTGTTACATGTAAGCTATTTATACCTGATTTCCGTATTTTGGTATACAGCATTTGCCCCTTGTGTTGTCCCCTCCTTTCCAAGTTGGAGGGGAGTTGTAGAAGTGATGCACTGACCAATGGCTCAGTCACTTGATGGACAGACAGCTTGTCTTCCTACAGTATAAATCATAACTGCGATATTGCAAATACCAAAAAATTATCAGCGCACATAATGATGAATAAATCAAAGCATAGCACATGTACATGTGATTAATGTTATTAGTTTCTCTCAAAACTGTATGACAGATTTATTCTGAATATTACATTAATGGAATAAATACATCTAGCTTTTACGTTTACACTAAACATCAAAAGACGAACAAATATTGATTTTTATAACTATTTAATTGTAATAAAATATTCCTTCTGTAATATGCACTATTTTCAGCAGTAACTTACATGATTGTTTTCAATGGAAATGTCTGCCAGTGTGTCACATCAAAATTGAAGCCGACGAATTATCACTAACAAATGTCAGTCTGACAATCAGCTACTGAAGAAAGATAAACATTTTTGACTAAAACTGTGATGGGACTTACAAGGTTCGTGATGTATGTAAGACTTGTACATTTCATTGTTTATTCAATATTTCTCAACGTGTTATGCAGCATATTTCACTTGAAAGTCCCATTTCACAAAAATTTAAAGGTAAAGCATTATTTAAATCGTGTACAAAATAGTATATGCATGCAGCTCAACAACATGCGCATTAAGTTAATACATGTACCTTTCAACATCTATGAACTTAAAAAAAATCAATGAGACATGAAACTATTTCTACTGTGGAAAATTGTGCAAATTAGAACTATAACCAACATGGAAAATATGCCAGTAATAACTTTGACATACTGTATCTCCTCACCATCCATCATTTTGTTTATACTGGAACATGCAAAGACTGTAATTATTAGACTGTTTAAAGGGAATTCAAAAATGATTATGACAACATAGAACAACTTAACCATCATGATCAGTACATTTTACACATAAATGTGCGGGGCTTCCCTAAGTAGGTCAATAACGAGAAATGCTGCTACCTTTATCAGCTGGTGAAATGAAAGGCCTGCTGAGGCATACCCGCTGATATTATGAGCGTAGGTTCACTGGGCTAAGCAGATCCTTCTTTCAATCAGATTAACCAGCCCGGATAGCACAGTTGGTAGAGCGTACGCATCCTGGGTCGTGTCACACCTAAGACTTTGGCGTTCGACATGAAGGTGATAGTGCAATCACTGGTTGACCCGTATCAGTGTAATGGCTCGGGCGGGGCGGTTTACTTGCTTTCTGTAAGTCGTCTCAGTGAAGCAGCAGTAGATAAAAGAGCGGTGGAACCTGCAACAGGGAGGTACATTATATATGCCCTAAGGATTCCTTCGTCGTCATATATTAACCTAACCTAAACACGACGTTAAACCCCAAGTACTCGCTCAATCAGATTAATATTTCTACTCGTTATACAGGTGGATCTACACACCGTTACTCTAGAGCTATAATGGACAAAACGCAACGCAAATCTGTACCATCGGAGGATGTTGCGGTTGTAATGGGCACGTCCCTGGCACCTGGGAGATCATGCAGCAGCTCTCACAAAAATGTAGTCGACCTCGCACTAATCATAAATATACCTCCATAATGTCTTCACATAGCAAAATTATACAGTTGAATTGTCGAGGTCTTAGGGTAAAGTTTATTGAAATAACACAGCTACGTCTGTTGCATATCAAGGAACTTCCCTTACCTCCAATGATAGAAGAGCGACACGTTTTCTAGAAGTACGCGGGAAGCCCCATAGCGACCGAGACAAGGAATTCTTTAACGCGAACTTAACTTTTACAAACTAACTACTTAGTCATCTAATAAAAATCACTTGAAGTTTTACATTTGGCTAAGTCGGATAATTTAGAAACTTGACTCTGAACTATCTGATCTTTGATGAAAATGGGCCCCCCAAAAAAACACACTCTTCGATTACGGAGGACTGCAAATCAGTCAGGCCTAGTATAAGAAAATACCAAGCGACAGAGCTTAGATTTCAAATTAAAGCCAAGCGAAAAAGAAAGCCCAGTTTTTCACTCCCGGAAGCTGTTAAGTTATTTGCTTTTATAAACAGCAGGTTGTTATTCTAACTCAACAGCGACGAGGCTACAGGGTGCCTCACCAGCTTAGTTCACACCTGGCCTATACAGGCTGATGTGCGTGCGTGAGACCCCGCCGTTTGCCGTAGTTTGAAGCCCATTGCGGGAACTCAAACAAAATTTAAATTGGCATTTCCATGAGTTACCAGCCGTTGTTTTCATTCAGCATAATTTTAGCCTTATGTGTTTTGGCATGATCCGTCGTGTTGCAACCGGTATGGAAGCAAAAACTGATAGGCTATTACAATAAAAAGGGCTTTTTGATCACCCTAGTAGACATGTCACACGTTTTCTATTAAAGACGTAAGTTTTGGGGGAAATTTTTTTTTAAATGTTTTACTGAAAACGACCGTGTTGTAAAATTTATATCAGCTTACGTTTTAACGAAAAAGTAGGCGAGTTTTTTTTTAATAAACGGACGTAACTTTAAATAATCATGTACGCTTGAAAAGGCCTTTATATATTTCAGGAAACACACATAGCAAACAACTCGGTCCATAATAAATTTCCATTGAAGCTTTTTCACTAAAACACAACTGATTTTTTTAAAATAAATATCATCTTGCTTACAATTTATAAGCATGTATATTTGGAAGTAACTTCATCAATTGTATAATCTTAAAACATTGATACTCAGTTGGTTAGCGCGCTAGCGCAGCGTAATGACCTAGGAGCCTCTAACTAATGCCGTCGCTGTGAGTTCAAGTCCAGCTCATGCTGCCTTCCTCTCCGGCCGCAAGTGGGAAGGTCCTGCAGCAACCTGCGCATGGTCATGGGTTTCATCCGGGCTGTGCCTGATTTTCTCCCACCATAATGCTGACCGCCGTAGTATAAGTTAAATATTCTTGAATACGGAGTAAAACACCAATCAAATAAATAAATAAATACAGCACTGATAACCAGTCTCTTACCGACAATGACAATGCACTCACACAACCATTTATAAATAAATAAAAATAACACTTACTCGATTGTTGTTTAACACCATAATCAAGTTTTTCTCGCTCATACTGTGGCAGCCGGTTATGTGGGTGGAGACAATCATAAGCAGTCGAGTACTTGAGGGCAACCATCGATCTTCAGTTCGGGGCTTTATACTGACTGGAAGTGATGCACAGGTACGCCCGTCATCTTGGAAGATTAGTAATCTTCATCAAACGCTTAATGTGGAGAGAGACCCGTACTGTGCAGACAAACGACAGATGAGTGCAAGAGAATCCAGTAAATAACCAGTCATTGAATAGGATTGAACCCGTGTCTGGTTTGATGTAAAGACTAAATGGTTTGCACCTCTCTTTTTATTTGTTTATTTATTTATTTATTAGGTGGTTAACGCCGTACACAAAAATATTTTACTTATACAACGGCGGCAGACATAATCTTAGGAGGTAACCAGGCAGAGCCTGGGGGAAATTCACGACCATCCGCAGGTTGCTGGAGGACCCCCCCCCCCCCCCCATTTTTAAGCTAACACTTCATTCCTATATTTTTAAATGACACAAGATGATGAAAACTGCAGAAATTTGATTGGGAAAACAATTGTTTTGGTCTGTCAACATGTTACGCAACATGCTGACAATGACTACAACATCAGTCCCTTCTGACAAACAGCATTGGCAATATACATAAGAGAATCTTTGAATGAATGAATGAATGATTATGGCTTAACGCCACATCGGCAATTTTTCAGCCATATCGTGGCGAGAACAAGGTGAAAACGCGAGACGGTTAAGGTTTTCGATATGATAATATAAACATCAAAAGTAAAACAAAAAGTACAGACATGTTTAAAATCGTATAAAAGAAAAATAAGAGTTAAAACTTGAAAACCAGAGTTATATATTACATGTATAAATCTATATGTATATAACTGTTTATCTACAGATATTTATGACAATTAAAATTTATATTTTATGATAAAGGCCAATGGCCTTCAAATAATTTATGACAACATCGCCAGCGATGCTGTCAAATAAATCATATATAGAGTTGACCGTGTAGAACCTTTGCCGAACATGGGCAAAGTCCACACAGTCAACCAAAATATGTTTGATGCCATACTGAGCATCACATCCAACACACTCGGGAGCACTGCTACCATCTAAGATGAAATTGTGTGTCAGATGAGAATGCCCAATACGACACCTTGTTAAAACTACTTGGCCTCTACGAGACATTAGACAAGTATAGGCATTGTAGCCAATGACAGGATGAATGGCATGCAGTTTATTATGGATCTGCAAGTCCCATTCACCCTGCCAAAGGCGACGAATATATTTAAGAATATTAGACTTCACGTCAGCATAAGGGATTTTAACCCGAGATACAGGTTTATATAGGGCAGCTTTCGCTTCCCTGTCCACGACTGTGTTTCCATGGATACCAGTGTGACTTGGTATCCAACAGAATATAATATCTTTACCTCTTTTAATTAATTTTCGGTGTTTAGTTATTATCTCAAATATCAATGGATTTTTAAATTTATTATTCTGAATCGCCAAAAGGCAAAACAGCGAGTCGCTGCATATCACTGCCCTCTGGACATGCCCAGAGGAAACATATGATAAGGCCAGGAGTATAGCCCTGGCCTCTGCAGAAAAGATAGAAGCTGAAGGTGGCAGACGAAGAGAAGTGACCCGCTGCTCTAAGACAGCCGCAGCCGCAACCCTGTCCCCATCCTTTGACCCGTCAGTATATATAAATTTATAGTCCATATAATCAGCCTTGATTTCAGCAAAACCTTGCTGAATTATAAGAGGATTTGTATTGGATTTATTATATTTACGTAGATCAAATATTAGTTTAGTTTGTGGGAGAAGCCATGGAGGAGACTCTGGAAAAGATACCGGAGCTATATCCTCCAGCTTGATGTTAGCACCCACAATATGGTCCCGTATGCGAAGACCGAACGAAGGGATCTTGTTAGGACATTTAATATATTTGTCTACATATAATGGATTGAAAACACAGTCGTAGGCAGGGTTTGTTGGATGTGCTTTAAGCTTTGTAGCATATTGAAGGCTAAGTTTAATACGTCGGTTGTATAAGGAAGGCTCATTTGCCTCCACGTATAAACTTTCTACTGTTGAGGTTCTAAAAGCACCAAGGCTGAGCCTCAAACCTTGGTGATGAACAGGATCCAACATTTTAATATACTACTTCCTAGCGGAACCGTAAATGATGGATCCATAGTCCAATTTAGACCTCACCAGAGAACGATATAAATTAAGTAAAACTCATCGGTCAGCACCCCAATCGCTGCTAGACACGACCTTAATTATATCGAGAGCCTTTGTACATTTAGCTTTAAGCATTTTGATATGAGGTATAAAAGATAGCTTACTATCAAATATTATACCAAAAAATTTTGTTTCTCCAACAATTTTAACCTGTTCACCACAAAAATTAAGCTCAGGGTCAAGATGAAGTTTCCGTTTATTACAAAAATGCATACCGACGGTTTTAGACGTTGAAAATCTAAAACCGTTTTCAGTTGCCCATTTCTCGATTTTATTGAGATAAAGCTGCAACTGACGTTCGATATTATTCATATTCTTAGCTCGGTAGCATATAAGGAAATCATCCACGTATAAAGAACCCTCTGTGCCAGATGTTAATGTTTTTGCTAGGCTATTTATTTTTATGCTGAACAGAGTTGGTGATAGAATGCTGCCCTGGGGTACACCCATTTCCTGCTCATAAGAGTCAGAAAGAGTGGACCCAACCCGTACATTAAACTGACGATCAGATAAAAATTGAGATATAAATAAAGTTAAGCGACCTTTAAGACCCATATCCGCGAGGTCTTTTAAATTACCATATTTCCATGTGGTGTCGTAGGCCTTTTCAAGGTCAAAAAATATGGACACCACATGTTCATTATCAACAAAACCATTACGAATAAAAGTTTCGAATCGAACAAGGTGATCCATGGTAGATCTACCTTGCCGAAAACCACATTTAATATTAGAGAGTAACTTGTTGGTTTCAAGAAACCAAACAAGTCTATCATTAATCATCCGTTCCATAGTCTTACAGACACAGCTGGTAAGAGCTATGGGACGGTAATTATTTGGATCATTATGATCCTTACCCGGTTTGGGAACCGGGATAATACACGCCTCCCTCCATGATGGTGGAAAATTACCAGTTATCCAAATATCATTAATCAAGTCCAAGAGAGTCTCCAGTGGCTCAGGTGGTAAATGGTTCAAAAACTTATAATATACATTATCAGGACCACAAGCAGTATCGTGGGCCTTTTTTAATGCAGTTCTAAGTTCCTCGATATTAAATGGACGATTATAATCTTCTAAATTTTTAGAAGAAAAGGGCAATTTAATTTTCTCCTTCTGGTTTTTAATATGCTGGAATTCTTTAGTATAGTTCTTAGAAGAAGATTTCTTTGAGATTGTTTCAGCTAGTTTATTAGCTATATCGGGTGGAGAAGTTAATATATTATCTCCATCTTTTAAATGCTGAACTTTTGCTTTATTACTTTTGCCCTTAAGTTTCTGAACCATGTTCCAGACCTTACGCATGGGTGTTTTTGACGTAATGCCCGAAACAAAGTTCCGCCAACAAGATCGTCTCTTGGACTTGAGTAATCGGCGAGCCTTAGCTCTAAAAATACGAACCTGGTTTAAGTTGTTATCAGTAGGACAAATATTAAAGTTTCGCTCGGCCTTTTTGCGGTCCTTAATGGCTTTGCGACAGTCCTGGTCATACCAGGGTTTGCTTTTGGATTTGGGATTTGTCGAGGTTTTAGGTATAGTTCTATCGGCAGCTCGTAAAACAAGCTCGTTAAATTTTAATATTGGATCATTTGCTGCATTGAGAGTCTCTGGAGTGATATCAGCCTCACAGAACATCTCAAATGCGATCCAATCTGCTTTATCGAATTTCCACCTACCTACACGTTCTAAAGAATTAGAAGTGATATGCTCTAGGATAATAGGAAAATGGTCACTACCACAAAGATCGTCATGCACCTTCCAAGAAAAATCAAGGAAAAGTGATGGATCTGTGATAGTGAGATCGATAGCAGAATAAATGCCATTACCCGGATGTAAATAGGTATTGGAACCATCATTGAAATAACACAGTTCCTCCTTCGATAAGAAGTCTTCAACTATCTTGCCCTTATTATTTATGTTATTACTGCCCCATATGGGTTTATGGGAATTAAAATCTCCCATTATTATAAAAGGTTTTGGCAATTGTTCTTTTAAATTATGTAACTGGAAAGCCGACAAAGAAACACTAGGAGGAACATACACTGAACATAATGTGATTGTTTCACATAGTGAAACACGAACGGCCACAGCCTGAAGCTCTGTATCCAGAGCAACAGGGCTGTGAATAATATTGTTATTGATAAAGATCGAGGAGCCGCCTGCAGCTCGCTCTTCTTCGTTTGAATAAGTACTATATAAAGAATAATTTTTAAGATTTATTTTATCTTTGTCAGATGTCTTCAGGTGAGTTTCCTGAAGACAAACGGCAATAGGACTTAGTAATTGAACTAGCTGTGTTATTTCAATAAAATTTACCTTAAGACCTCGACAATTCCACTGTATGATTTTGTCTAAAGAAGACATTATGGAGGGAGGCGTATGGGGGTTTATCTTTATGTTTGGACCGCGGACGACCCTTCCGTGGAGATCGGCTGTTAGATCTCCCTGGTGCGGGTGATGTATCCATCACATCCGCATCTGAGGCTGAAGGACCAACGTCCTCCAACAAACCAAACTTGTTAAAAGTTTGAACAGGGTCCCTAGTGGCCTTAGAGGGACGCTCTGTGGGACCACTAGGTTTATTATGTTTATTATTATTTTGGGGTTTGTTGCCGGACTTGCTTTTCTCATTGTTTTTAGGGAGACTGGGATCAGGTTTATCAAGTTTTTCTATACTGTTTACTGTTTTTATCTGTTGTGTTGAAGTAGTCTGGGTTGAGGATGAATTAAAGACTGGTTGAAGCGAAAGTTGCACAGAAATGGGAGTAGGTTTGTCGTTTCCAATGGGCCAAGTCAACGAGGTCTGAGTAGCAACAGATGCTACTCGCTTGACCACATTGGCAAACGAAGTCTGTAGAGAAGTACTAGACAGTGAAACCAATTTCCGGGCCTCCTGATATGATATATTGTTTTTAATTTTCAGGTTAATGATTTGTTTTTTCTTTAAGGAAAAGCGGACAGTCCCTAGAGGAGGCCATGTGATCTCCACTGCAGTCGAAACCGTCATGACCTTCACTGCCGCATCTGAAACAAATAAGTTTATTTTGACATTGGCCTTTGCCGTGACCGAACTTTTGACAATTAAAACAACGTGTTGGATTGGGAATATATAAGTCTACATTAACCCTATACGGGCCAATGTAGATATGGGACGGAAGAGAGGTACTATTAAAGGTCAAAAGATAGGTGTTTAATTTTAGGGTGGTACCAGATTTCTTCGTGGTGAAGCGTTTAACTCTGGTAACACCTTGTGAATTTAGTTCTCTACAGATTTCTTCCTCCGATAAGTCAATTATATCCTGATCCCGGTCACGTATTATTCCCTGACAGCTGTTCAGGGAATTGTGAGGGGACGTATATACAGGTATATCAGTAATTTTCTTCAGTGAAAGTAAATTTAGCGATTGTTGTTTCCGGAAACATTCGATCAGAATGTCCCCGGATCGTAATTTTTTGACATTTTTTAGAGTCCCAGCTGTGCCCTCAAGAGCCCTTTTCAACACGAAAGGATGAATTTTAGAGGCTGGATGGTGTTCACTCTTCGTTGAAAGTACAATGAAAGCTGGCCAACGGTCCGGTCTATTGTCAGGTGCGTCCGACAAAACCTCAACCTTCCTCTTCTTATCAGCACTCGACGAAGTCGGTTGAGAGGAAGACCTTAATGAAACATTATTATTGGAAACATTATTTAAGAGGTTTAGGGAAGACATGGTGTATATATACTATAAATTCACCCCATATGTTCCCCACCCACCACGGAGTGCCAACAAGGGCGATGCCTGAACCTCGGAATACCCGGCAGGAAAGACACCAAGGATTCCATATGAGGTATACTCGAACAGATTGATTTATACCAAAGGTTAAATTCAATCTACTCGATTGACCCATGAGCCACCGCCTCAAAACGTAGTCCCGCAAAGGAAATTTCAGAAATAACATTTATTCTTTATTGAGTGGTGTTATGGAGAAATTCTGGGACAACGCAGAGGCAAGACATGACCAAGCCGATTGATCGGACCGGGCCCATCCGACCTCCCGTCTCTCTCCAAGTAAGGGCCAAAGTGGCGTGTTGGGCGTGAGGATCTCGCAAGACCAACCCACCCTCAGCCACCAGGATCCCGTCCTCGTAGATTACGGGTCGCAACTCACGGCAAACAGGTCGCTCCCCGGTTGCCTCTCACACAACCGAGAAGATGTGAGCCTATTATATTCACCGGGCTCACACAGGAGAGCTCTAGGTTAGTCGACTTTTACGACAAGCTTGCCTAGAGGGCTGAGATCCTATTCTTATCACCCCGGAAACCCCACGGGGGGAGAATCTTTGAAGGAACATTTTGAATTAAAACTGCAATAAATGAAGGAACGAATACTTGGGTTTTAACGTCGTAACTCTTATTTAGACCTATATTTGTATAAACACTAAAACGGTTTCCTCTCCCCCAGACTTTATGACAAAAGGGATAGTTTCGCTTTTGACATGGTAAATTATCCTTACTTGGATAGCAATAAATTAAAGTGTTCTGCATGTGGCGAGTAGATATCTCGCCTTGTAGCATGTGTTGGATCCTGTATGCTATATGGCGATTTAGATCAAGGTTACAAGTTATTTCTGCAAAAACTAGTGTCAAGGGTATTCCATTAAACGCCTTCACTCCAAGTGTCTTAGGTTTTACAATGAGCATAATTACCTTATAAGTAAATGTAGGCAGAGCGTTCAGAATCTCTGGCGCTCTTCTTCATGACTGTGTCCAGGCAATATATTCATCGTGTTGAATTAAACCGCCATTTTAGATAAATGAACAGTTGCAATTAAGGCGCTACTGAGATACATATTTTGTTGTTGACAACTGGTATTCTAGGATGTTGGACGATTTGAATACTGATTTCACTCTGTTACGGTATTGGAAACAGAAACAGAAAACAGACTCAGTGACTCAATATTACAATGTAAACAATGGCTTTATATATAAAATGAGACGTACAGTTTTACAGACAGTTCAACAACAACAACATAAAAAAACATACACATCAGTATTACCGGTCTTTAAAAGTTTCCTGTTCACCTTTGTATCCCAAGGAACGTATTCCAGGAGATCCAACGTAAAGACCATGGGATAAACACACAATTCACAAATTGTCCTAGTCAGGTACTTCGCTAGGTTAGCGAACGCGAACACAGTACACAGGTTACACAGAACTGGAACAGTCAAGCCTTTGAATGACGTCACACCCGCAGAGCACAACACAGGGTAAATCCAGGCATGGAGGTATAATCCACTTTAGAACAGTCACAGCTCCCGCACAAGCTCACAAACGAGCCGTTCAGAGACGTAGAGTAATGTCACCTTGTGGCAGAACGAACGTCCTTTGCAACCTTGTCGGTCAGGTGAGGTCAGCGTGTTAAACAAACTACACAGTCAACACTGTATAATCATAATAAAGATCCGAACACCAATAAACGTGACTTCCGCAGAAATTCACATAAACCAGACATCAGTACTACTGTGGTACGCAAACGGTGCCGGCATAAAAATCTGTCCTCCCAAACGAAACTGGCATCACGAGCTGATATCAGTATAATGGACTCGATACGAAAGCGTCTCACACTCTCCTGGCTCCCAGTGGATGCAGCAAAAATACCTCCACTCTGCACAGAAAACACGGCTTATATACGCTCCAGGTGGATTCAACTATTTTTAAACACAGAATTAACAACCAATGAACAGCCAGTTAAATAAACAAAGCCTTGAACAAGGTGCTTTCCACCAGGTCCGCGCTGTACATATATAACAGGGCCTGTTATGCTTTAACAAAGGTCCGCAGACTAACAGTACATGAAGACGTTAAATAGTCATACATAACACCCCCACCCTTCAGGGAAAGAAAGTTTTGCATAAAACTTTCTTTAACATATTCATAATTATGAATAATAATAACGTTTACCACAGTCTATAAAAACAAAGCTGCAGAAAACCAACTAGACACGTGACAAACAATCAGCAATCACATTATCTTTCCCTTTTATGTGTCTAATCTCTAGATTAAATTCTTGCAAAAGCAAACTCCACCGTAACAATCTTCGGTTTTTACCTTTTAGTTTGTTCAAGAAGGTTAAGGGATTGTGATCTGTATACACAACAATGGGGTAACTTGACGAAATCACGTATACTTCAAAATGCTGTAATGCTAGAATCAAGGACAGACACTCCTTTTCTATTGTCGAATAATTTCTCTGGCACTTGTCAAATTTGCGAGAGAAAAAACATACAGGGTGATCAACGTGATCTGTTTCATTTTCTTGTAACAAAACTGCCCCAGCAGATATATCACTAGCATCAACAGCTAGCTTAAATGGTAAATTAAAATCAGGTGCTACAAGTATGGGGCCGCTGCTTAGCATGGCCTTTAATCTATCAAAAGATCTCTGACACTCAATGGACCACAAGAATTTAGCACCTTTCTTTAACAGCTGAGTTAGTGGCTCACTAACAAATGAAAAGTTCCTACAGAACTTACGATAATAACCTGCCATGCCCAAAAAACGCTTTGATTCTCTCTTACAACTTGGCACTGGAAAACAAGAGATAACAACTCCACTAGGATGTACAACATTGAGATCAGTGCTATCTCTGTCTACATATGGCTTTAACATGTTAATGTGACAAAGTTGTCTAGATTTGTGCCGATCAGGAGTGAAAATAATATAATTAAGATCACTTAGCCTCTTGTCTACTACATAAGGTCCAAAATAACGAGCTTCAAGTGGCTTACCACTAACTGGAAGTAAGGTCAATACCTTCTGACCAACTTCAAATCTGCGTCTTACTGTCTCTTTGTCATACTTAGTTTTCATACTCTTCTGAGAAGCTGTAAGATTCTCTCTGGCTAACTCACATACTCTGTTGAGCTTAGTACGAAAACTTGACACATACTGTAATAGGTTAACATTGTCACTATCACCAGACACAAACTTTTCCTTGAACAACTGTAGTGGACCACGCACAGTATGGCCAAACACAAGCTCAAATGGACTAAATCTAAGTGACTCTTGTACAGACTCTCTTACAGCAAACATTAACAAAGGTACACCCTCGTCCCAATTTTTCCCTGTCTCAAAGCAGTAAGTTCTTATCATACTTTTCAGTGTCTGATGGAATCTCTCTAGTGCTCCTTGACTTTGTGGGTGATAAGCTGAGGACTTATACTGGCTAATACCTAGCTCATGCATAACTTGTTGGAACACACCAGACATGAAATTTGAACCCTGGTCTGACTGTACTGACTTAGGCAAACCAAACATGGTGAAGAACTTAACTAAAGCCTTAATTACAGTCTTGGCAGTAATATTCCTTAGTGGAATTGCCTCAGGGAAACGAGTTGAAGTACACATTATGGTTAACATATACTGATTTCCAGACTTTGTCTTAGGTAGCGGACCAACACAATCTATTAAGATTCTACTGAATGGCTCACTAATTGCAGGAATAGGCCTCAAGGCTGCCTTGGGGATTGTCTGGTTAGGTTTCCCCACTAACTGACATGCATGACAAGACCTGCAAAATTCAGTAACATCTTTCCTTATTCCTGGCCAATAAAAATGACTGAGAATCTTATGATAGGTCTTATTAACACCTTAATGACCTGCTAACGGCGTTTCATCCGCTATGGTCAGTATGTCTTTACGATAAGACTTGGGCACAACTACCTGATGCTTAATTGCCCATTCATCCTCCAACGAAACATCGGGAGGCCTCCACTGCCGCATCAATATGCCAGACTTGAGATAGTAGTAGCATGGGTCAGGTAAAGATTCACCATCTTTAGCTGCATCATTAAACCGGCAAGAAATACTTTGATCATTGTGTTGTTCAGCAATCAACTCAGTCCTACAAAATGGCTGACTACCACTAACAGAATTAGTATCTACTTCCTACTGGCTGTCTAATTTGGAAGAATCTCCATCCAACATGTTGTTGAGAAAAGTCTCACTCAAATCAACAGTACTACCCTGGTCTGTACTGACTTTTCTAGACATAGCTCTTGTAACAACACAGGACGGATATAAACCCGCTATCTTGCTTTCAACTGGCTCTGTGACTGAATTCAGAGAAGGCTTATCAACCATTAAGGGATCAACAGTAACCTTATCATGTGCTAAGTCATTTCCCAACAACAAATGAATACCCTCAAAAGGTAATGAAGGCTTAATGCCTACCCTGACAGGTCCAGATATCAAATCTGATGACAAATAAATATCATGAAGGGGAACACTGACAAAGTCACTAGACTCTACACTTCTAATAAGGGCACGAACCCCAGAGTATGACTCTTCAGAAAAGGGCAGAGTATTCATCAACAACAGAGACTGAGATGCCCCAGTATCCCTTAATATCTTTATAGGGGTAGCACCAGACATGTCGCTTCTAAGCAACACTGAACCAGAATTGATAAACGGAGCAAAGCTGTCCATAGAGCATTTGGGAATCTTATCCAATCCCGTATCAGCTAACTCAGATCTGCTTTTAACTGCTGATGTAACTTTCGGCAATGTTTTGTGCATTGCAACACAAAGACCTGTGGGCTTAGACTCATTCTGAGCTTCCCGTATCCTTTTCAACTTGTAACATTCACTCATCACGTGACCTACCCGCTTGCAAAAATTACAAGTGACCCTATTTCGAGGACTACCATTCCAATCTGAACTCCGTGAACCATGAGCTGTAGAACCATTGGAGCCTGGTGTAGAACTCTTCTGTATAGAGCTACCTCTACCTGTTGCATGTGACTGGGTATTTCTACGTATAAATGAATTAAATGGCTTACCCGTGTATGTAACCTTATGTGTCAAGGAATAGTCATCAGCTAAACTGGCTGCCTCTTCAAGTGTACTCGCCTTCTGCTCATCAACGAACACCTTTACATCACTATGAATACAACGCTTGAACTCTTCTACCAGCACAAGCTGACGCAAACTTTCAAAATCCTTGCCTATTCACCAGCAATCAAACAACTGCTCCTTAGCTCGACCAAACTCAACGTATGTCTGATCTCTACCTTTTTCACAGTTACGAAATTTCTGGCGGTAAGCTTCAGGCACCAATTCATAACCCTTCAAAATTACCTCTTTCACATAGTCATAATTGGAAGCACTCTCTACACTTAACTGAGTGTAAATTTCCCTGGCCTTTCCAATTAGCACACTCTGTAATAACATAGTCCAGAACTCTTTAGGCCACTTTAAACTATTTGCAATTTTCTCAAAATGCAGAAAATATTTATCCACCTCTTTTTCCTGAAATGATGGAACTAACCGAATGTATTTGGTCACATCAAATCCTGAATCCTGTCTACCGGAAGGACCCGGTTTCTCACCTCTCTCTACCTCTAACTTTTTCATTTCGAACTCCAATTCTCTTTCCCACTCTCTTTCTTGCCTCTCTCTCTCCTCTCTCTGCATTTTCAACTTCTCTAACTGTAACTCATGTTCCCTCTCTTTCTCCTCATATTCCCTCTCTTTCCCTTTCCTCTTTCTCCAATCTCAACTTTTCTAACTCAAACTGTTTAAACTTAAGCTCGGCATCAGACTGACCCTCGAACTCATAATCAGATAATGCAGAACTATCAAACTTACCTATCTCCACTAAATGTTTCAACAAAGTATACTGCATATCTCTTTTCCTCCATGAAGACTTCACGGACAAACCTAAAAATGTCCCTAACTTAATCAAGTCTTCCTTCTTTAAACTCTCAAAAACATCCTGATCGGGCGGATTAACAAACTGTTTAGGATCAAAATCTCCCATTGTAAATATTTAGCCACTGAATCATTCACTGTTAAAATTAAGCTTCTCACATGTGTTTAACTTCAAATATCCGGTGCAAAACAAAAAGGAAACAATCAGTTCCCGGACAAGCCCCCAATTTCTGTTACGGTATTGGAAACAGAAACAGAAAACAGACTCAGTGACTCAATATTACAATGTAAACAATGGCTTTATATATAAAATGAGACGTACAGTTTTACAGACAGTTCAACAACAACAACATAAAAAAAAACATACACATCAGTATTACCGGTCTTTAAAGGTTTCCTGTTCACCTTTGTATCCCAAGGAACGTATTCCAGGAGATCCAACGTAAAGACCATGGGATAAACACACAATTCACAAATTGTCCTAGTCAGGTACTTCGCTAGGTTAGCGAACGCGAACACAGTACACAGGTTACACAGAAGTGGAACAGTCGAGCCTTTGAATGACGTCACACCCGCAGAGCACAACACAGGGTAAATCCAGGCATGGAGGTATAATCCACTTTAGAACAGTCACAGCTCCCGCACAAGCTCACAAACGAGCCGTTCAGAGACGTAGAGTAATGTCACCTTGTGGCAGAACGAACGTCCTTTGCAAAACTGAAAACTTCAGTTTAGAGTCCTTGACGACCTTGTCGGTCAGGTGAGGTCAGCGTGTTAAACAAACTACACGTTAAGTAGTCATACATAACAATTCAGTCGCCTAGAAATACCTTGCGTCTTGTTGAGCAAGTCTATTTTGAAAGAGGGAACATACATATTTTAGAGCTACAATTACGCCTTCGTGCCCTTTGACGCGTCATTTTGAAATTTATTTTCTGTATAGTTAGGCATCAAGAGAGGTTTCTTTGCACAGTAGGCTTGTGTTTGAGATCTGTTTTCAGCATTTATTGCTCGTCATCTCTCTGTCCTGTGACGTACTTTAGTCCCAATTCCACTGGAGGTGACGTTGCTCTGAAAGTCACTTTTCCTCAAGACCCGACGACTGGATTACAGCTACCGAGGGAATTTGGTGACTCGCCAAAAGATTGGATATCAGTCATTCTCCTGCACTTCTCTTGCACTTAATTGTGGTCGGTCTGTCTGCACAGCACGGGTCTGTCTGGACAGCACGGGTCTGTCTGCACAACACATATCTGTCTGCACATCACGGGTCTGTCTGCACAACACATATCTGTCTGCACATCATGGGTCTGTCTGCACACCATGGGTCTGTATTGCACAGCACGTATCTGTCTGCACAGCATGTGTCTGTCTGCACAGCACGGGTCTATCTGCACAGCAAGTGTCAGTCTGCACAGCACGGGTCTATCTGCACAGCACATGTCTGTCTGCTCATCACGGGTATGTCTGCACAGCACGGGTTAGTCCGCACACCATGCGTTTGATGAAGATTACTGGTCTTCTGAGATGATCTGAGTACCTGTGCATCACCTCTCGTCAGTATAAAGTTCCGAACAGAAGATTGATGGTTTGCCCTCAAGTATTCGACTTCTTATGATTTTCTCCACTCAAATAACCGGCTGACACGGTATGAGCGAGGAAAACTTGATTAACAATCGAGTAAATGTTTTTTATTTATTTATAAACGTTTGTGTGAATGTATTGAAGTCATTGTTTTCGAGAGAAAGAATATCAAAATGTTGTAAGATTATACAATTTATGGGGTTACTTTCAAATATGCATGCTTGTATTTGCAAGTAACATTATATTCACAGGAAACAGTAATGTTTTAGTGAAAAAGCGTCAATGGAAATTAATTATGGACCGGGTTGCTTGTTATGTATTTTTCCTGAATAACATGAAGGCCTTTTCAAGCACACATGGTTATTTAAAGTTACGTCCGTTTATTAAAAAACACAGAAAAATGTTTATGAGAAAGCTCACACGGGTATAAGAAAACACGCCTACTTTTCCATTAAAACGTAAGCTGATATAAATTTTACAACACTGTCGTTTTCAGTTAAACATATTTTAAAAAAAATTCCCCCAAAACAGAGGTGTTTTGGGGGAAAACGTGTGTCTACTAGGGTGATCAAAAAGCCCTTTTTTATTTTAATAGCCTAGCTGTTTTTCCTGCATACTGGTTGCGACAAGAGGAACCATGCCAAAACAAATACGACTTGAATTATGCTGAATGGAAACGATTCTTAACTCATATAATTGCCAGTTTAAGTTTTGTCTCAGTTTTCCCAATGGGCTTCAAGTTACGGCAAACAGTATGGTCTCAAGCGCACACATCATCCTGTGTAGGCTAGGCGGATAAAATGACAGTCGGTTAACTCGATAACGCAGCGTGATGACCCAGGAGCCTCTCACCAAGGCGGTCACTGTGAATTCAAGTCCAGTTTATGCTGGCTTCCTCTCCGGCCGTAAGTGGGAAGGTCTTCCAGCAACCTGCGGATGGACGCTCTGTCCGGTATCCTGGCCACCGTTGTATAAGTGAAATATTCTTGACTACGGCGTAAAACACCAATCAATAATCAATAATGTATAGGCCAGTTGTAAACTAAGCTGGTGACCCGCCCTGTAGCCGTTGCAAGGTAAAGGCTAGCGGCTCCCTGAGTTAGTATTACAACCTGCTGTTTCAAAAAAGCACATAACTTCCGAATGTGAAAATCTGGACTTTCTTTTTCGCTTAGGATTAGTTTGGAATATAAGCCTCTTCGCTCGGCATTTTCTTATACTAGGCTTGACTGATTTCTATACGGCTATGATCGAGTTTATTTATCAGATGACTAAGCAGTTAGTTTGTAAAAGTTGAGCTTGCGTTAAGGAATTCCTTGTCTAGGTCGCTATGGTGGTCCTTGTGTACTTTTAAAAAACGTGTTGCTCATCTATTATTGGAGGTAAGGGTAGCTCCTTGATATACAACAGACGTCAAAACATTTAAAAGCCGACCTAATTGTCATGATGTCGGAATGAGAGAGCAGAAAACGTAAGACTAACTGAACCAAACAAGATGCACTGACACTCTCTGAGCTTGTGAAGGATAATCGTTTGTCATGAAAAATAAATATATGACAGTCAAGTTTTCTGCATATTAAAAGTTTATTTGTTAGATGAACCGCCTGTAGCTAGCTCTTCTTCATTACATTAGGTTCTATAAAAAGAATAATTTTTAAGAGTTGTTTTATCTTTGTCAGGTGAGTTTCCTGAAGGCAAAGGGCGATTGGATTAAGAGATTGAGCTAATTGTATTATTTCAATAAAATTTATCTTAAAACCTTT
The DNA here is from genome assembly GCF_032854445.1 of Liolophura sinensis. Lineage (NCBI taxonomy): Eukaryota > Metazoa > Mollusca > Polyplacophora > Chitonida > Chitonidae > Liolophura > Liolophura sinensis. The sequence continues at coordinate 13,423 of NW_027018095.1, read as the reverse complement.
TTTTGTGAGAACTGTTGCTTGATCTCCCAGGTGCCGGGGACGTGTCCTATACAACCGCAACAGATGTGGAAAGCACTTCGTCCTCCAATGGTCCAGATTTGCGTGATGTTTTCTCTATAATGGCCCTAGAGTGAAAGTGTGTAAATCCAGGGGCCTTAGAACAGTAGAAGTATCAATCAGATTGAAGGAAGAGCCTGATTAGCCCAGTCCGCCGAACTTATTGAAGCACTGGATCGGATCCTTCTTGGCCTTTGTGGGACGCTGTACAGAAAAGCAGGGTTTGGACTTTCTATTTTGGCTTTTCCACTGCGCTTCCCAGAAGCTGCGCTGTAGGTGGGAGGAATGAAAGGAGCAGCATTTGGACAAGATTTCTGATCAGTTAGAGATAGAACGAGATTCATGTAAAATACTATGTCGGTTTGTGATGATGGACTGACTGTGTTACTTATCGATTTTATGAGGTTTTGTGGCTGCAGTGTATCAGTGTCAAGTCAATAATGTTTGGGTTCCCACTGAAACGGAGGGTTTCTTAACGTTGGCGTATGCAGATTTAGCAAAGCTAGCCGTGGTCGAGATCTGATGCCTAGCTATATTATTTTTATATTTAACCCTTATAATTCCTTTTTGTTTTTTAGGCACAGGGCAATACATGGAAGGCCATGTAAGCCCCGCTGCAATTTAAACATTTCTCTGTGGTTTTGCAGTCCAAGTCCTCATGTCCTCCTTCCGCATATCCAAAGTATACCAGTTTCTTGTAGCATTGACCCCTGTCATGGCCAAACCTCTGATAGGAGAAACACCGGGTCGAGTTAGGTATATATAACTCTACCCGTACATTTTATGGCCCAACACAAATTGATGATGGCATTGAAAAGCTACCACACGTCGAAAGATGTGCATTTGTTTCGATAAGTGATCCTTCTTTTTAATAACAAAACATTTCACACTGGTTATGCCCTGTGGCTTAAGTTCAAATTTTATTTTGCCCTCTGTTATATCCCAAACCATGATTGAACTAACAAAGTGCACGTGTCCTAGCAACTGAAAGAAAAGCAGCACGATCAATATCCAGAAGCAGTTCCTCCCTTATTTGAAGATAAAAGTTTGTTAATACACTGACAATTGAGACTATTTACGGTGAATATGATGTCAGTAGGGTCGATGGTTTTCAGGGCGTCGTTTTTTTTAGTTTTGTTTTTTTTAAGATATGTGCAGTAGAGAAGACTTTTTTTATCTGCACACAGTGTGCATCGGTCTTCAATGTAAATCTTTGTTAAGATAACACTGGAAATCATTTGATGAAATTAGAAATGTCATACACTAATTTATGTGATAAAGACTTGGATTGAGGTTGAAATACATACACGGAAACCGTATAAATATCAACGATATTGTTATGTGTCCTAAGCACATCAAATAACGCCCTACACGTACGTGGGCCGAAAGTTCAGTATTGTTTGGTTCCTGGAAAATACATTGTTGCGAGAGTTATTCCCCTGGACAAATTCACAATGCGTACAGGACGTGCATGTATTGTAAATTTTCACTTACACGTCCCGGACGGAGGTGTAGAAATCCAGAGTACCCGGACTGAACCATCCGCCTTTTGCATGCAACTGAGGAACTTTTTCACCTGTCACCTACAGATTTTTGCACGCAGCTGTAAGGATTTGCTTTGTTAGAGACGAATGAATGAATGATTATGGCTTTACGCCACATCGGCAATATTTCAGCCATATCGTGGCGAGAACATGTTTAAAACGAGGAATCAATATATGGTTTTCAAGACTGAAGTATGAACATACAAAACAAATGAAAAATGACAGACGTTTAAAACTAGGTAAAACAATCAAAGCTCTTTAAAAACTTGAAAACCACAAAGCTTTTGAAATTTTAATATGTATATATGAACTAGAAATATCTATGTGAAATAAAAATGAAATTATATCTTATGATATAATCCAATATGTTTTAAGTAATTAATGACAGTATCGCCAGCCACACTGTCAAATAAACCAAATATAGAGCTGACTGTGTAGAATCTTTGCCTAATATGAGCAAAGTCCACACAGTCAACGAGAATATGTTTCATGCCGTACTGTGCATTACAACCAACACACTCAGGAGCACTGCTCCCATCTAGGATAAAATTGTGTGTTAGACGAGAATGCCCAATACGGCACCTTGTTAGAACTACTTGGTCCCTAAGAGACCTATTAAGAGTATAAGAATTATTGCCAATGACAGGATGAATAGCATGCAGTTTGTTGTGGATCTGCAAATCCCATTCACCCTGCCAAAGGCGACGAATATATTTAAGAATATGATATCTAAAATCAGTGTAACAAATTTTCATCTTCGATATGGGTTTATTAAGGGCAGCTTTCGCCTCCCTGTCCACGACTGTGTTTCCATGGATACCAATGTGACTTGGTATCCAACAGAATACAATATCTTTACCTCTTTTAATTAGATTTTTATGTACGGCTAATATCTCAAGGATGGAAGGATTTTTAAATTTATTATTCTGAATTGCCAAAAGGCAAGAGAGCGAGTCCGTGCAGATCACAGCCCTCTGGGCATGCCCAGCAGAAACATATGACAAAGCCAGAAGTATACCTCTGGCCTCTGCAGAAAAGATTGAAGATGAGGGTGGAAGACGAAGAGAAGTGACCCGCTGTTCTAAGACAGCCGCAGCCGCAACCTTCTCCCCATCCTTCGACCCGTCAGTATATATATAAATTTATAATCTGGATAATTAGCCTTTATCTCAGAAAAACTTTGCTGAACTATTAGAGGATTCGTATTTCTTTTGTTCTGTTTACGTAGATCAAATATCAATTTAGGTTGTGGGAGAAGCCAGGGAGGAGACTCCGGAAAAGAAACCGGAGCTATATTCTCAAGCTCGATGCCAGCTCCCACAACGTGGTCCCGAACACGAAAATCGAACGAAGGAATCTTATTAGGACATTTGTTATATTTGTCTACATATAACGGGTTGAAAACACAGTCGTAGGCAGGGTTTGTTGGGCGTGCTTTAAGCTTTGTAGTATATTGAAGGCATAGTTTTATACGCCTGAGATGTAAAGAAGGCTCATTAGCTTCGACGTATAAACTTTCTACTGGTGAAGTTCTAAATGCACCAAGGCTGAGCCTCAAACCTTTTTAAGATAGGATTTCCTTGCAGAACCATAAATGATGGACCCATAGTCCAATTTAGACCTCACCAGAGAACGATATAAATTAAGTAAAACTGATCGGTCAGCACCCCAAACGGTACTAGACACGACCTTAATTATATCGAGAGCCTTTGCACATTTAACTTCAAGCATTTTTATATGAGGTATAAAGGATAATTTTTCATCAAATATAACCCCTAAAAATTTATTTTCCCCAACAATCTTCACTGGTTCTCCACAAAATTCAAGCTCAGGGTCTAGATGAAGTTTCCGTTTATTACAGAAATGCATACCGACGGTTTTAGATGTAGAAAATCTAAAACCGTTGGCAACTGCCCATTTCTCAATCTTGTTGAGACAAAGCTGCAGTTGCTGCTCGATGTTATTCATATTTTTAGCACGGTAGCATATGAGGAAATCATCTACATATAAAGAACCCTCAGTGCCAGATGTCAACGTTTTAGCTAAGCTATTAATTTTTATGCTGAACAGTGTTGGCGAAAGAATACTGCCCTGGGGTACACCCATCTCCTGCTCATGCGAATCAGAAAGAGTGGGCCCCACCCGTACCTTAAACTGACGATCAGATAGAAATTCGGATATAAATGATGGTAAGCGGCCTTTAAGACCCATATCAGAAAGGTCCTTTAAAATACCATATTTCCATGTGGTGTCGTAGGCCTTTTCAAGGTCAAAAAATATGGACACCACATGTTCATTATTAATAAAACCGTCACGAATAAAAGTTTCGAAACGGACAAGGTGATCTAAAGTAGATCGACCTTGACGAAAACCACATTGTATATTAGGTAGTAACTTGTTGGTTTCAAGAAACCAAACAAGCCTATCATTTACCATCCGTTCCATAGTCTTACAGACGCAGTTGGTAAGAGCTATGGGACGGTAATTATTTGGATCAGTATGATCCTTACCCGGTTTAGCGACTGGGATAATACACGCCTCCCTCCAAGTCGGCGGAAAATTACCAGTTTGCCAAATGTCATTAAGTAAATCTAAGAGAGTCTCAAGGGGCTCAGATGGTAAATGATTCAGAAGCTTATAGTATATATTATCAGGGCCACACGCAGTATCGTGTGCCTTTTTAAGAGAAGTTTTAAGTTCCTCAATTGAAAAACGTCGACTATAATCTTCTAAATTCTTAGAAGAAAAAGGCAATTTAATTTTCTAATTATGTTTTTTAATACGTCGAAACTCAGAAGTGTAATTCTCAGAGGAAGATTTCTGAGATATTGTTTCAGCTAGTTTATTCGCTATTTCAGATGGCGATGTGTTAGAGACGACATGAACGATTCCATTACGGTAGAAGCCACTATATATACTATAAGAAATATCATATTTGAAGACATCTGTTATGTAACACAGCCATAAATATAACCAATGTTATGTCATTATATATAAACATTGTTTATAGTTTTAAATCATAACGATTTCCCATGCGTCCCACGCTGAATTATTCTCGCCTTGAAATTTGTTTTCAGTGCTTGTAAATCCTCGGCACTGGCCAGTTTGGGTGTTGTAGTTGAATACCTGACAAGGGTGCAGACAGAAGCGGGAACACCTTGTAGCGGCATATGTTCTCTTTTCAAACAGGTGATCACCTTGAATCAGAAAACCCCGCTTCGCAATCCTGGAAACTAAACGAACACAGCCTGTGGTCTAACAACGGTAATGGCAATAAAGAGGGCTTAGGCTTCATGAGGATGAAGTTGTCTAAGATTTAAGTCATACATAGTCTCAACTTCAAAGTACTCAAAAAGTTTCGTTAACTGTATAGTACAACACGATGTGAAAAATGTACGGCTAGCTGAATAAAACCCGATTCAAAAAAAATTTTATCCAGATTTTCTTACTTACTTCCCTTCTCTTGACACTTTGTGGGCGAGGGCGCTTTGATACTTGTGGCCCTGCCAAGAAGAATGAAATTAAACCGGCACCTATTATGATTTATGGATTTGTGTGTATGTATGCGTGTTTGTATGCGTGTATGTATTTATGTATGTATGTGTGCGTGTATGTATTTGTGTATGTATGTGTGCGTGTATGTATTTGTGTATGTATGTGTGCGTGAATGTATTTGTGTATGTATGTGTGCGTGAATGTATTTGTGTATGTATGTGTGCGTGAATGTATTTGTGTATGTATGTGTGCGTGAATGTATTTGTGTATGTATGTGTGCGTGAATGTATTTGTGTATGTATGTGTGCGTGAATGTATGTGTGTATGTATGTGTGCGTGAATGTATGTGTGTATGTATGTGTGCGTGAATGTATGTGTGTAAGTATGTGTGCGTGAATGTATGTGTGTATGTATGTGTGCGTGTATGTATGTGTGTATGTATGTGTGCGTGTATGTATGTGTGTATGTATGTGTGCGTGTATGTATGTATGTGTGTATGTATGTATGTATGTGTGCGTGTATGTATGTATGTGTGTATGTATGTGTGTATGTATGTATGTGTGCGTGTATGTATGTATGTGTGCGTGTATGTATGTATGTGTGTGTGTGTGCGTGTATGTATGTGTGTGTGCGTGTATGTATGTGTGTGTGTGTGCATGTATGTATGTGTGCGTGCGTGTATGTGATTATGTATGTGTGCGTGCGTGTATGTGATTATGTATGTGTGCGTGCGTGTATGCGATTATGTATGTGTGCGTGCGTGTATGCGATTATGTATGTGTGCGTGCGTGTATGCGATTATGTATGTGTGCGTGCGTGTATGCGATTATGTATGTGTGCGTGCGTGTATGCGATTATGTATGTGTGCGTGCGTGTATGCGATTATGTATGTATGCGTGCGTGTATGCGATTATGTATGTGGTTGTGGTGGTTATGCATGTGTGCGTGCATGTGGTTATGCATGTGTGCGTGCATGTGGTTATGCGTGTATGCGATTATGTATGTGTGCGTGCGTGTATGCGATTATGTATGTGTGCGTGCGTGTATGCGATTATGTATGTGTGCGTGCGTGTATGCGATTATGTATGTGTGCGTGCGTGTATGCGATTATGTATGTATGCGTGCGTGTATGCGATTATGTATGTATGCGTGCGTGTATGCGATTATGTATGTGGTTGTGGTGGTTATGCATGTGTGCGTGCATGTGGTTATGCATGTGTGCGTGCATGTGGTTATGCGTGCGTGCGTGCATGTGGTTAAGCGTGCGTGCGTGCATGTGGTTATGTATGTGTGCGTGCGTGCATGTGGTTATGTATGTGTGCGTGCGTGCATGTGGTTATGTATGTGTGCGTGCGTGCATGTGGTTATGTATGTGTGCGTGCGTGCATGTGGTTATGCATGCGTGCGTGCGTGCATGTGATTATGCATGCGTGCGTGCGTGCATGTGATTATGCATGCGTGCGTGCATGTGATTATGCATGCATGCGGGCGTGCATGTGATTATGCATGCATGCGTGCGTGCCTGTGATTATGCATGCATGCGTGCGTGCCTGTGATTATGCATGCATGCGTGCGTGCATGTGATTAGGTATGTATGCGTGCATGTTATTATGTATGTATGCGTGCGTTTATGTGATTATGTATGTATGCGTGCGTGTATGTGATTATGTATGTATGCGTGTATGTGATTATGTGTGTATGTGGGTATGTAAGTATGTGTGTATGTGGGTATGTGATTATGTGTGTATGTGGGTATGTGATTATGTGTGTATGTGTGCGTGTGTATGTGTGCGTGTGTATGTGTGCGTGTGTATGTATGTGTGTATGTGTGTGATTATGTGTGTATGTGTGTGTGTGATTATGTATGTATGCGTGTATGTGATTATGTATGTATGCGTGTGTGTGATTATGTATGTATGTGTGCGTGTATGTGATTATGTATGTATGCGTGCGTGTATGTGATTATGTATGTATGTGTGCGTGTATGTGATTATGTATGTATGCGTGCGTGTATGTGATTATGTATGTATGTGTGCGTGTATGTGATTATGCATGTATGCGTGTATGTGATTATGCATGTATGCGTGTATGTGATTATGCATGTATGTGGGTATGTGATTATGCATGTATGTGGGTATGTGATTATGTACATAGGGCTACTGGATTTAAAGATTGAACTAGCTGTGTTATTTCAATAAAATTTACCTTAAGACCTCGACAATTCCATTGCATAATTTTGTCATATATCGCCATTATGGAGGAAGACGTATTGGGGATTTATGTCTTGACCGAGGACGACCTTTTTGGGGGGATCTACTAGGAGATCTCCCAGGTGCAGATGATGTATCCATCAGGTCTGCACATGAAGTTGAAGGATCGACATCCTCCAACGATCCAAACTTATTATAAGTTTGGATTGGGTCCCTAGTGGCCTTAGAGGGACGCTCCAGGGGGCCACTAGGTTTATCCTTTTTATGATTTTTCTCAGATTTATTTTTGTCACCCGTTGTTTTCTGTAAAGAATCAACGGGTTTATTAGATTTAGATTTATTATCACATGAAGTGTGGTCAGATAAAGAAAGTGCTGGATACTTAGGTAAATTATTATGTATTTTAGATGGGTTGATATCAGTCTGAGATGATGAGCTGGCTGTCTTATTTACGGGTTTCGTGACCACTTTCTGTGGCTGTTCTTTGTCAATGGGCCAAGTAAGAGTTGTTTGGACCCCCACAGAAACAGTGGTTTTCCTTACAACGTTGGCAAAAGTAGATGTTGTAAGGCCATGCGTGACAGAGACCATACGCTTCGCTTCCTAAAAGGATATATTATTTTTACATTTTAAGGTTATAATTTCTTTTCTTTTTTGAAAAGAGGGCAGTCCTTGGAAGAGGCCATGTGGGCTCCGCTACAATTGAAACATTTTATTGTTTTTGTGCAGTCGAATACCTCATGTCCTGCACCCGCACATCTAAAGCAGACCAGTGTGTTGCGGCATTGACTCCTGCCATGGCCAAACCGCTGGCAGGAGAAACACCGGGTGGGGTTAGGTATAAACAACTCCACCCTCACACTAAATGGCCCGATAAATATAGATGACGGAAGGGAAGGTCTGTTGAAAGTTATCATATAAGGTGTTCGTTTTTATCAGGTTTCCATCTCGTTTTATTATGAAGCGTTTGACCTTTATCACTCCTTGATGTTTAAGTTCTTCAGTTATTTCTTGCTCTGTCATTTCAGTAAGGTCCTGGTCTGTCACGAATTATGCCATGACAGCAGTTTAATGTATTATGTGGAGAAACAGAAACCGGCTGCTCTCCTATATTTTGAATTTTTAGTAAATTTATATATTGTTGTTTTCTGGAAACTTCCAACAAAATGTTCCCAGATTTTATTTTTTTAACTTGTTTTAACGTTCCAGCATAACTTTCTATTGTTTTTTTAATACAAATGGATTTATTTTCATTTTGCCTTCATTTTTATTAGATATTACTAAGAAGGTAGGAAAATAAGTATTTTCTCCTTCAATATCTAATGGAACTTCATTTTTTCTTTTCTTAGCAACGACTGTTGTAATTTCAGAAGAAGCCATGTTATATTTTATATAATTTCACCCTGCGTGTCCCCCCACCCGCCACGGAGTGCCAACAAGGGCGAATCCACCTGTGCGGATGACCAGCAGAGAATAAAAACAGGGAATCCACGCAAGGTATACTCGAACAGATTGAGTTATACCAAAAGGTTAAATTCAATCTACACGATTGACCCATTAGCCACCGCCTTCTGCATTGACCCCAAAGGAAGTGCTTCTGAAGAAGAGCCAACTTGACATCTCGGTAAGACAAAGAATAACAAACGGGATCAACTGTAGGGCTAGACATGACCAGCCGATTGATCGGACCGGGCCAATCCGACCTCCCGTCTCTCTCCAAGTAAGGGCCAAAGTGACGTGTTGGGCGTGAGGATCTCGCAAGACCAACACACCCTCAGCCACCAGGATCCCGTTCTCGGAGATTACGGGTCGCAACCCACGGCAAACAGGTCGCTCCCCGGTTGCCTCTCACACAACCGAGAAGATGTGAGCCTATTATATTCACCGGGCTCACACAGGAGAGCTCTAGGTTAGTAGACTTTTACGACAAGCTTGCCTAGAGGGCTGAGGTCCTATTCTTATCACCCCGGAAACCCCACGGGGGAGAGGGTTGGTGGAAGATTTCTTCAGGGAGGAGAGCGAGGTATCAACCTGAGGCTCAGGACATAACCACGGTGGATCTACCTGGATGCGTATGGGGATGATAGTATCCAGCCCAAGTCCAGCTGCTTGCACATGTTCCTGAATGCGGACACCCAGTGGAGGAACAATGGATGGCTTCTGAGCATATAAGTCTTCAAATTCCGGATGGAAGACACAATCAAAGGCTGGGTTGGATGGATTGGCTCTAAGCTTGGTGATATACTGTAAGGATAGCTTAGTTCTTCGAAGCTCCAGGGGAGGCTTGTTTGCCTAAACATACAGACTCTCCACAGGAGAGGTGCGGAAAGCACCTAAGCCCAACCGTAAGGCCTGGTGATGTACAGTATTGAGTTTCTTCAGTTGGGAGCGTGACGCACCTCCATAAACACTGCAGGCATAGTCTAGCTTAGAATGAATCAGTGCTCGATAAGGCTGTAAGGTGCTTATCGAAGATCATCCCGAGGAATTTTGCCTCCGGCACAACCTTGATGGGGGACCCATCTAAAAATACCTTGGAGTCTTAATGGGGGAAATACTTCGGAAAATAGTGTACACAGTTAGTCTTCGACTTGGAGAACTTAAATCCGTTCTCCAGTGCCCAGGCATGAATTTTGTTAAGGCAAAGCTGCAGCTGTCTCTCAATAGTGTGCATACCTTTGCCTCGACAAGAGATACCTAGATCGTCCACAAACAGGGGCGCATTCATACTAGGAGATAAAACTCTGGCAAGGCTATTAATCTTAATGCTAAAGAGAGTAACTGATAAAATGCTGCCTTGAGGAACCCCCTGATTTTGTTCAAAGTAGTCAGATAGGGTAGCCCCAACCCGAACTTGGAAGTGTCGATGGTCTAAGAATTTACGAATAAAGTCAGGAAGGCAAATCCATGCATATCTTTCATAATGCCATATTTCCAAGTAGTGTCATGTGCCTTTTCCAGATCAAAAAAGACAGATACGACATGGTCACGATTAACGATACCTTTCTTAATAAAGCATTCTAGACAAACAAGATGATCAACAGTACTGCGATTCTTTCGAAATCCACATTGAATGTTAGCCACACTTGTTAGTCTCTAAATACCAGACTAAGCGATCGTTAATCATCCTCTCCATAGTCTTGCATACACAACTGGTTAAGGAAATAGGACGATAGTAATTTGGATCGGTAGAATCCTTTCCGGGCTTTGGGATCGGGACAATAACAGCGTTTTGCAATGAGGCAGAACAATTCCCGGATATTCAAATGGTATTAAAAATTCCAAGAAGCACCCTCAATGAAGATTCTGGAAGGTGTCGTAAAAGCTGATAGTGGATACCATCTGGCCCTGGATTTGAGTCATGGGCCTTGCTCAGCGATGCGGATAGTTCATGTAGAGAAAATGTAGCATTGTAGGATTCTTCATTTGAGGATGTAAAATCAAGAGGACTTGCCTCGGTCCGTTCAAAAAGAGAAGAACCGCTTGATGCCTTTCCATTCGTATACGTGGCAACAGCGTGATGAGATAGATAACCTCGACATTAATAACTAGGATCAGTCATCAGAGTTTTCTGCAAGCTAAAAGCTATAGGATTGAGGTCTTGAGCTAACACCTGGAGCCCTGCGAGGTTACACCTCAATCCTCTACAGTTCCACTCTAAGATTTTTGTAGTTGTCATTATTAATATTTATTTGTTCTTTTTTCTGGACTTTTTATACATCGCTGCCCTACGCTCAGCAAAGTCCTCCTGTGACAACGTTATTAACTTCCTCTGCTTTTTAACCTTGTCAACTTTAGAATCGCGTCGCAATGTGCGATAATACGACCCCAGGGATGTTGAGACAGGTACCAAGACCTCGCCCTTGCCATTGGTATAGGCAGGCAAGTCTTCGGATGCATCAATTTCCGAAAGAGATTCCTCCATATTGAATTCTCCACCAGCCCTAGACATATCAGATTGCTGAGAGCTTCCCTGAGGATCAAGACAATCTGCAATATCTCTAATGTCTAACTGTAACATTGTAGACGAGTCAGGGCTGAGCGTGCTACCCCATGAGGACGGGCTCTTACCAAGTGCACCTTTGGAGGGCGTCACGCCACTGGATTGCGTCTCCTTAATGCAGGATGGCGTAGTATTCGAAATTTCTGACGATCTAGGAAGTGAGGAGGTATTCGAGATTTGACTCATGCTGACAACCCACTCCGAGCTATTTGACCTCTGAGATGCCTCGCAAAGGCTCTGGGGCCCACCTACTACTGGTGATTCGCTTAACTTCCTGACCTTAATTGTGGCATCAATGCGCTTATTTCGAATCTTTTTGCTGGAGGACATGGAGTTGGTGACAACTTGCCACTCTCCAGCTTCCTCGTTGTCAGCAACAGAGTTATCCAAAGTCCCCTTATTTTGTTGACTGGAAGGAAAAGACTCGCCAGAAACCCCAACTTCCATATCATCCCTATGTCCCTCACTATAATTACCATCATCATCTCATCGACCTTCATTCTCATCTTCATTGTCACCTTCAACTTCATAATTATTACTATCCTTATCATCATTATCATTGCAATCGTTATCGCCATTCTCATTTTCATCGCCAACTGGCGGTCTGTTTGAAAGTGGCCTGCCTCTTTACACTTGAGACATTTATCCTTTAAAGGACAGTCGGCCTCAAAATGTTCTGTGCCATCACAGATGTGACAGGCACGGACCTGATCTCTGTACCACAAAAGAATTCGAAAATTCCCAACCGGAATTGATTGTGGAATGATCTCGGTCACACCACTTATGTAACTACGGCGCATACCATTCTCAACTGACCTATCAAAAAGGTAATGTTCCCGGCTGACGTGATGGACCGTGCTATACCGGGACATCAAACTACGAATAGTGCTATCGGGCACCTCGATCGGACATCGAGATCTAACCAGGAGCCTTTTCTCCTCCACATCATATATTGGACAATCTACCCATTTGAATGTGAAGACGCTAGCCAACAGCGCACAGTTTGCGTAGCCACTGTAACATTCCAGACATCTCTAGAGACATTGATTAGTCCCTTTAAGACATTAGGCCCACTCCCCACTAACTCCTTTAGCCGTTTGTATACATCAACCGGTTGTAAACCTCCCTGTATTACAAGCTTAAGGCTTAAAGGTCTATTTACTCGCCCAGCCCACAACATTGTGGGCCAGGGCGAGAACTACTAACCTAAAGAGAGGACCAGAACTATGCGTTTGGAACAGCGTGGATACTGAGTGCAAAATAGATACGGTATTACAAAGTGGAAATGCACTAAACTATGTACAGGCTATTTACAGAGAGGCTAGTGAATACGTCCTGTCGCTAAGAGCGATAGACCGTAATGTCGCACCACCCTCAGACAGGGTGACCACTAAACAAAAGCTGAGAGCAGAAAGGCTAGTTCCACAGCCAGCCATGGACTAACTCTACAACCCCGCTCACGCACTAGCCAAGAGAAAGACTACACTTCGTGCAAGGATGCACGAACCCACAACCAGCAGCTTAAACGCTGTTCTTTGTCTGCCCCGCTAGCCCGGGATTGAATAAACCTCGAACGGGCAGGCTGACCTCGTTCACTGCCCTATGCCTTAACCCGTATAGTCTTTTAACCTGTATAGTCGCTGTAACAAAGGACACAGGACAACTGTTCTGAGCCAAGCCACACAGGCCGGCCAAACAGCCACACGAATCTAAGACAAAAAAGTCGATAAACTGGTCAAAAATAAGAAATTCCTCAACGAAAAGTATACGAGACTAATGCTCGCAACTCTGCGCAACTGTTGATAGCAAAAGCAACGATAAATTCCGGCTGAAATTTGACTGAGACAGACTGAGCGACCGAACAACACGTCCGACCTCTCTCCAGTCTCTCAGTTGTGTTGTATGTATGTGTGTATGTATGTATTTTCTTGATTGATGTTTAAAACCACACTCTTACACGATACCAATTCCAGATGAACTATGCAGGTTACTTATTTATCGTGTTCGTTAAATTTCACGTGTAAGGCGACTTACGATGTGCTGAGAGAGTTCTGAAAAAATTACCACTGTATTAGATCAAAATGATTTCTGTTTAACATCAGATTTTCAACCAG